>NW_008353027.1:3950447-3986917 GCF_000622305.1 Nannospalax galili
TGGACAGTTGTTAGCTGCCATGTGGGTGCTGGGATTCGAACCTGGGTCTTCTGCAAGAACAGTCAGTGTTTTTAACCACTGAGCCATCTCGCCAGCCATTATAACTTAAAAAAAAAACTATTTATAATTTTTATTTTATGTGTGAGTGTAGCATGTACGTAAGTGCACCCATGTTGTGCAATGCCCACAGAGGTCAGAAGAACGCACTGGATTCCCCTGAAACTGGAGTTAATGACAGTCGTTAGCTGCCATGTGGGTGCTGGGAATTGAACCTGGGTTAACTGCAAGAGTAGCCAGTGCTCTTAAAAGCTGAGTCATCTCTCCAGCTCCACATTATGGCTTTTAATTTTAAAAAATTTAATATTAATGTGGTGGTGCACACCTTTAATCCCAGTGTTTAGGAGGTAGAGGCAGGTGGATCTCTATGAGATCCAGGCTAACCTTGTCCGTGTAGTGAGGCCAGATGGGGCTGCAGGGAGACCCTATCAACCCCCCTCCTCCAATTCAATGTTTGTTTGTTTATTTATTTACTTTTATTGTGTCAGAGAACAACGTGGGTTATCAGGTTTGGGGGTATGTGCCCTTATATGCTGAGGTATCTAGTTGGCTCTTAGTTTTTTAGACTGACATTTTAGTGTAATGAACAAAGAAAAATATTTCACTCCAGGTCTGATATAGCTTAGATCTCTGAGTCATTTTAACTACAGCTGAAACCACAAAAACAATTTTCCTGGGCTCACCTTTGGTTTATTTCCTGTTACTTCAAACTTGGCTAACTCCCTCAGCCACTTAACAAGATCAAAAAGAAGAGAACACAAAGCAGCTCGCGTGCTACTCCACCAGACAATGACCTAAAGCACGTCTTCCTAAATATTAGCACATTCTACTGTCACATGATGAAATAAGACTGAATTCCTTCGTGCCTGAATCACTTCTCGGGAGTAGCAGGCAATGGTGCCACAGAAGTTTTATGAGCACTTTCTCTTTTTATCAGGTGATGACAGCCAGCTCTTATCCATACACACCCAAATTTAAAGTCTTTCACTTTCAGCTTGAGTGCAGGTGTGTCAAGATGCTCCACATCTGACAGTGCTCTAGGTGTCCTGAACTACACAGTGCATGGGTCCTCACCGAGACACAGACTTGATGTTTCTGAATACTCACCATAAGTTTTGTTATTTGTTATTGTTAATTTTTTCTCTAAAAATAAAAGTGACAAAAAGAAGTGGCAAAGAAACAGAGTTTTGTAAAGAAAAGATACATCATTAAGGATGTGTCCACCTCAGAGAATGAAACATTCATCTCAAGTACCTTCAAAATATAAGTGCTATTTACATCAGTCAAACCAGCTTGAGTCCTCAGCTCCACCTAATCATTTGCCAGTTTGAGGCCTGAGAAGCCTGCCATTCACCTCCAGCATCCGAAACAGTCTAAGATACGGATCTGTGGATTAAAGTTGGAGTGGCGCCTCCCTACACCTCCCTCTTCAAGGTAAAGTCGTGCTGTCTATTCTCTAGGAAAAAGTGTGCAGGTGAGGCAGGCTAGAATTTAGGAGAGAACAAAGAATCTTTAAAAAATGGTGACAAATTGGCTCAATATGCTTAGGTGAGGTCATGTTCATCTTATATGTACTGTTGTGGCTGGCCTGGGTGGAAGGTAGCAAAAGTGAACACGAAAATGCTCTGATAAAGGGTATAAGATTGCTTTCATTTATATGCCTGATGCCCACAGTCACCATGTTAATGAATTCAACCAGAGTGGCTAGAATTTCGTACAGAAACACTACTAGCCCAGAGTAAACACCGAAGCAGCTCAGGTTCCTAAGCTCACACCAGGAAATAACACAAGCGAACAGAGTGGGAACTCAAAGAATGAAGAGTTATGGAAAAACACAATTTCAGAGCATTGTTTTAGACTAAGTTTTGTTTGTTTGTTTTCTTTTAACAGACAGGGTCACACTATATTCAGCCCTGGCTGGCCTAGAACTTGAAGTGTGTTGTTGTGCCTGGCCATGGTTTGTTTATTTAGATTTATACTGTGTGTGTGTGTGTGCATGCAAGTGCGTGTGTGTGGACCACGTGAGTGCAGGTGTCCTTGGAAGTCAGAAGAGAGTATAGGATTCCTGGAGCTAGAGTTACAGACAGTTGGATGCTGGGAACCCAACTGAAATCCTCTGGAAGTATAGGATGCATTTTTAACCACAGAGGTATCTCTCCAGACCCTAAGATTTTTTTATTATCATTTAATATTTTACTTATTATTATTTTATGTGTATGAGTATATTGCCTGCATGTATGTGAGCATACCCATGTTGAGCAATGCCTGTGGAGGTCAGAAGAGGGCATCGGATACCCTGAAACTGGAGTTATAGATGGTTGTTAGCTACTATGTGGGTTCTGGGTATCAAATCTAGGTCCACTGCAAGAGCAGCCAGCGCACTGAACCACTGAGCTATCTTTCCAGCCCCTAGAATAAGATTTTTTTTAAAAACAGAAATTTTTTTTAAAAACAGAAAAAAGATTTTTTAAAACACACACACACACACACAAAATTAAAAACAACACAAACAAACTCTAACAGACCAGAAGGTGAAGACTATGAAGATCTGAGTTCTTAACCTTGTTCTTCAACTCAATAGCCAAGAGATCTTTGACAAGTCATCTGAAAAAACTCAGAGACTGGACTAAATTAATCCAAAGTTAATTTAGTTACAGGACTTTCCACATATACTAAAGTAACTCTTGACCCCTTCCCATTCTTCACTAGTGAGTTTCCTCAATTACATCTGACAGCTAGAAACTGGTGACCAGGAAATAAAAATAAAATTAGCAAGTTAATGAAAGAGAAGTCAAAATTTCAAATCTTTTTTCCTTGGGTTAAAAAGAACAACTGCTAAATTTGTTCTTTTATAAATAAAACACAAATGTAGCAAGGGGAGAGCCCTCACATAACAGCACACATTGAAAACTGTGGGCACTGACAAGGTGCTGCTACTTAGCAATGGGGCGCATCACCAGAGAACACTGCTTTCTGAAGATTCTGAGTTTCAATATGATGTTCTCACACTCAATAATCAAGGATCCCGTGGGCTCATATCAAGAAATAAACCTAAAATGACTTATTTTTGAGGCTGGGCATGGTGGTGCACACCTTTAATCCAGTGCTTAGGAAGCAGAGGCAGGCAAACTCTATGAAATGGAGGCCAGCCTGGTCTACAGGCTGGAGTTCAGACCAGCTGAGGATACAGGGAGACCCTGTCTCAAAAAAGAGAGACATTTTTAAAATCGACTGTAGCCAGGCATGGTGAAAGTATGTAGTCCCAGCACTTAAGAAGCAAAGCCAGGAGGATTGCTACATGTCTATACAGTGAGTTCCAGGCCAGCCTGGGCTACAGAGCAAGATTCCATCAAGGAAGGGGGGGCGGTAAGGGTAGAGAAAGGTTGTTTAAAAAAAACCTAAGAAAAACACAAGGTAACACTTGAATTTTTGAATTTTAAATTTCAATGATTAATTGATAAAATAGTCTTCAAAATATACTACAAAGTGTTCAAAAAGAGAAAAATTTAGTGCAAAAACATGTGTAAACGAAACCCAGTGTTACTGTGGACAAGCTCCCTTATGATTTGGAGATGATGAACAGGAGCTGTAGAGTATCCCAAGTCAGTGAAGGTTTACCAAATTTCCAAAACTTGAGTTCAACAAAAAAGATGGAGGAAATGGTAACATAGCCTCCAGAGGGGCACTTAGTGTGGTGGAGGGGAAATGAGGGAGAGACTGGTCTCTGAATCCCTTCATATACACTGTATTATAAGAATGTAAAGTATTACGTACTAAAATACATTTTAAAAACTAAATAAAATCCATTAAAAAACTGAATAGGACTCCATCGAAATTAAAATTATTTACTCCAGAAGAAAATGAGAAGACAAATTACAGACTTGGAAAAAAATACGAATTAAAGAGAAATGTCATCCAGAATATGTAAATACCTCTCAAAATCCAGTAGTAGAACAAAAATGAAAAGTGGGGGGTGGTGGTGTTTAAATAGACATTAGTCAAAACTACAAATGGTTATTAATAAGGACATAAAACATGGAGGGAGGCTGCTGGAGGTACGCTGCTCAGCCCCCTGCCCTCCTGCATGTGCTCAATAAACTGCTTTTCCTAAAACAAAAAGAAACAACAAAAACAGTGGCAGTTAGCAGGAAAATTCAAATTAGGGAGATGCAAATTAAAACCACCCTGAGATACCACCACACAACTTTCAGGATGGCCATAAAGCACATACATTTTGGTGAAGATATAAAGAAACTGGAATCTTCCTACATCATCGGTAGGATTTTAAAATAGTGCATCAACTTTGGATAAGCTCAACAGTTTCTTTAAAAATTAAACATAGCCAGGGATAGTGGTACACATCTTTAATTCTAGCACTTGGGAGGCAGACACAGGCAAATCCCTAAAGTCCAAGGCCAGCTTGGTCTACACAGGCAAGGCCAGGCAGGGCTACACAGTGAGACCCTTTCTCAAAAAAATAAAAAACAAAAACAAATGATCAAAAAGCAAAAACAAAATGTCACTATTGAACCCAGTCACTCTACTCCTAGGAACCTATCAAACCAAGAAAAATGAAAACATTTTCTCATAAATGTCTATGTGAGCATTCACTGCAGCCTTATTCATAAAAATCTGGAAATTAATTCAAATGCTTATCAACTGATAAACAGGTAAATGAAATGTCTACCCAATGGAATATTATTCAACAATAAAAAGGAACAAGCTATTGAAGCATGCTAAAAATAAGGATGAAAGTCAAAAGCATTATGCCAGGTTGCAAGAATAGTTACTACATGATTTCATTTGTGTAATTTATTTTTTAATATTTTATTTATTATTTATTTTTTATTTTATGTGTATGAGTGTATTGCTTGCAATGTATGTAAGTGCACCTATGTTGTGCAATGCCAGGGGTTGGGGTGTGTGTGTGTGAGTGTGAAGAGGGTGTTGGATTCTCTGGAACTGGAGTTACAGACAATTGTTATCTCCCATGTGGGTGCTAGGATTTGAACCTGGGTCTTCTATAAGAACAGTGTTCTTTTTTAAATATTTTATTTATTATTTTTATTTTATGTATATGAGTGTATTGCCTGCATGTATGTGAGTGCACTGTGTTGTGCAGTGCCACCTATACGGGTCAGAGGAGGGCTTTGGATTTCCCTGGAACTGGAGTTAAGGTCGGTTCGTAGCTGCCACGTGGATGCTCTGCAAGACCAGTCAGTGGACGGTTTGTAGCCACCATGTGGGTGCTGGGAATCAAACCTGGGCCCTCTGCAAGAGCAGTCAGTGCTCTTAACCGCTGAGCCATCTCTCCAGCCTGAACAGTCAGTGCTCTTAACCACTGAGACATCTCTCCAGTTCCCTCCATTTGTGTAATATTTTTAAAAGGCAAATTATAGAGGCAGAAAGTAGACCAGCGGTTGCTTGTGGGTAGTTGAAAAAGAGGTTAGCGACAAATAAGTACAAGGAGACATTTTAGGCCGACAAAATGTTCCAAGACCAAATTATAATAATGCTTACACAACTAACTCTATAAATCTATTATTAATTCTTATTCTTATTCTTATTATTGGTCTTTTTGAAACAGGGTCTCCCTGTGGCCCCAGCTGGCCTGAAACTCACTATGTAGACCAGGTTGGCCTTAAGCTCACAGATATCCATCTGCCTCTGCCTCCCAAGTGCTGGGATTAAAGGTGTGCGCCACCACGCCCGACTTAAACTTACTTTTAAAGAAAATTGAATTATCAAAAAGAAAAGCCTGAATGGATGCCCTCACTGAAAATTAAAATTATAAAGCAGTAAGGATGAATTTATTCTAAGACTGTATAATAACTAAGAGGATTAATTATTCCAAAACAAAGTTTTCATACATAATACGATTTGGGCTAAGAATTCTTTGCTAGAGAGAATGTGGTAATTCAAATGGTCAGTGAACACCTACCCTAATACTAGAGATACAAGGTTGTATATGAGAGGTCACTAAAAACTTTGATATGCAATCTAGAAGTTCAGGGAAGGAAAGGGATAAACTAAGACTGAACATGGTAATATATCACTGAAAAATTTCTCCTAAAAAAAATCATTAATCAGCCATGTGGTTGAGATTGCAGATTACTTAGTAACTAGGCAATGACTGGACTTAAAAAAAAAAAAAAACCAAAACCCCAAACAGCAGGACATTTATGTGCATGCATACACATGCATATATGCACAAGTGTATTCTGAGCAGTCCTAACATGGGAATCTGAAATGACCCAAAACAATTTTAGCACTGACGTTACAGCACAAGCAGAAAACTCTGCGGCTGCTTGCATGTGACAAAACACAGACACACTAAAATATGCAGAAATCACCTCCAGGCTATGTGATAAGTACATTCAAGCACAAATAAACTTCCTATTTGACTATAGTTCCATCCCAAGGACAACTCACTTCATGTATGCAAATATTTCAACTTCTGAAAGAAATCTGAAACATTCTGGTTGCCAAGCATTTCAGATACATACTTGTGTGTACTTAATTTCAAATATATATATGTGTGTGTATATATATTCAAATTTACTAAAATAGTACTTAGAAAGTCCCAGAGCATGAGAGATGTGGTAAGAGGGTAATTTAAAAGCAGCGTATTTTATTTTACCGAAGAGAACTGATTTCTTGTTTTGTTACAATTTTCCCCTAAATGATAAGAGAATCTGGCTCAGATGTGTAACTGTAGATCACTTGTTTTACACCAGTAACAAAATAGTTGGAACAGAAAATGACAGAAATGTGTTAAGATTATTGAGGCCCTCACCTTCACCTTCGGGAGTAATTGCAGAAGGACAGACTTCTCTGAGCAGATCTCCTAGCGTGTGCAGCTGTCCATCTGCAGCCACTGGACGAAATAGCTTCTGAATGAAGGGTCGTTCAGTCGTTGTCTATTTGAAAATGAAAACAAAACAAAAAACAAAAAAACCCAAGCAATGAATTCTTTACTGCTGCTAACTACAGACTCAGGTCACAATTCTATGCTGGCAAAAGTGTCTTCTGCATGGTTTAATCAGAAACACAACAGCACAGATGCAACATCACGGGAAAAATGTTTATTATAATAAACCCATGTATATCAAATTCATGCAAATATGGACTGTCAGACACTCTAGAATCAACTAACTGGATTCCAGTAAGACAGGTATCAAATAGCAAAACAATACCAAGTAAAGAAAAAGAGACAAAAGATTCTGTCACACCTTTAAAAGTATGATAAGCTATAATAGACAAATATAAAAATGAACCTGACTGACTACTGCATTAGAAGACAAAGCTTAGGCTGGAGAGATGGCTCAGTGGTTAAGAACATGGACTGTTCTTGCAGAAGACCCAGGTTCGAATCCCAGTACCCACATGGCAGCTAACAACTGTCTGTAACGCCAGTTCCAGAGGATCCAACAGCCTCTTCTGTCCTCCACGGGCACTGCACAACACTCATGCACTTACCTACATGCAGGCAATACACTCATACATATAAAATAAAAATAATAAATAAAAAAAGGAGACAAAGCTTTTTAAGAGTCCATTGTAAGAGGTTGTGAGGTTGGTGGGTAGACAGCTGATAATACTGAACTCATATCAAGCTTCTAAGATTCACAAAGTTATAAGGATCTCAGTGCCATGTGTAGCATCCCTCCCTATGATTTGTTGGTCAGGGAGGTCCCGGAGGCCACCAAAACAACACAGGCTTTTGCCATTGCTCTTGGTTGCTCACCAGAACTAGATGGTAAGACCATATTGCTGAAGACATCACATACTTTGGTTGCAGGACACAGAGAAATCAATCAATCTGGAATTGACCTAGAAACTTACTCCCTGCTAGCTAGCTTTCATAGTACTAGAAGGTGCTATGCAGACCACTGGGGGAGAAAAGCCACCAGTGATATAACCCAGTGGTGGTCCTTACTTGCAACAATACAGACCTGCCATCAAGATGTTAAAATAGTGGCATGACTGTTATGGGGGTAACCAATTGCTTTCTGATTAGATTTGAGGCCTGCTCCACAAGAGAGAATTCACGTCTTGTACTGTAAACCTGGTGATAAGTCCATGGCTGGGGAGCCTTATAGTCTAGTGGGGAAACAACTATTGCTGTTTTGTTAAATGGTCATATTGTTAAACTGGCTTCTCTATTTTTATAGTTATATTCATAGATTAGTGCTGCTTTCAACCTTGGTTAGAGAAGATTCTTAGTGGAGCAGGCAGTGGTTAATACAGAGACTCATAATTGGTCAAAGTGCTGAGTATAAGTCATTGTGAGTGCTCATTCCTAAATGGCAAACCTATACCACTCCCCACCCCACCCTAAGGCTCAGGGAACACCACAGAAGACAGGGCAGAAAGTATGTAAGAGCCAGAGGTTGGGGAGGAATGCTGTGAAATACTGTGGCATGGCGTGGCTGTAGCACTTATAAACTCACAGCAGCTGTGGTTACCTGAACAAGACCTGTACAAGATCAAGCCAGTCAAAATTCCAGCATGGATTGGGGTTAGGGGATGGGCTCATGAGGCCCCACCCCTAGTTGAGGGGCTGATGGCTGATGGGGGTAAGAGTCATTTTTCATCTTCGATCTGACCACCAATAGGTTGCTCATGCTCCAGGGGACGGCTCCACACTTGAGCACACAGGCAACACTAATTGGATTCAGTGTGTGGTTTTTTTTGTTTGTTTTTTGAGACAGGATCTCCCTGCAGCCCCAGCTAGCCTGGAACTCACTATGCAGACCAGGCTGGCCTCGATTTCACAGAGATCCACCTGCCTCTGCCTCCCAAGTGCTGGGGTTAAGGGTGAGCACAACTATGTGTGGTTCAGTGTGTTATTAAAAAAGAAAATGTGAAGGGGGAAGTACTGGGATTTGAACTGAGTATGATCAAGGTACATTTAGTGCATTCATATATGAAATTTTCAAAGAATAAAAATAAAAACCAACCCCCCCAAAAAACCAAAAAATACACACACACACACACACACACACACACACACACACAAAAACAAACCCCAGTTGACTACTGCATTAAAAATTATTTTAAAAAGTCCACTGTAAGGGAGTTGTGGGCTAAGCAGAGGAACAGACATTTCATAATACTGAATTCATATCAAGCTTATAAAGTTCCATGAAGTTATAAAGATAATCGTTTTGACAAAATTTACTCCTAAGGGTTATATTGTTTTATCTGTGTTTAAAACTATTTCCTATTCCTCAAGGCCACAGTACAGCAGCTGTGTAATCACCAAGCTCAGGAAGGCCTGGAACTTGCCATCCTGCTGCCTCAGTCTCACAACTGCTGGTCCTGGAAGCAGTGTGCGCCAAGGCCTCCAGCTCAACGTTTCATATCCCTTGTCTGTTGTACAATCAATGAGAACTGTGCCAAGCATAAACAGATAAATTACAGAATGAAAATATCTCTTTTCCCCCCTCAATTGTTAGTTCATTTTATAATGGTAAAATTTAATCTTGAGCCTCCTATTGTGAAAAAAAAAATCACAAAATATGTAGGAACAAAAACATGCATATTATAAGAATATGACTTCAAATACCTACACAAAAAGGCAAACCTTTTGAAAAAAAAATTCTGGCTTTTAATCAAAGGAATTTTTTGGCATTTTTGACAGCTGTTAATTTAAGAAACAACATAAACTAAAATATGAGAAAAATAAACATGTAAGCATGTGAGCAATTCAGGGGATATATAAAAAATGTTAAAATGGGATATGAACAATATTAAATATAAAAATAAACTGTATAAAAATAAAACCTCAGTAATACATGTCAAACAATTTGATTCATTAACTGGCTTGCTTAGGGATCTAAAAAAATTATTGCTGGGGGCTGGAGAGATGGCTCAGTAGTTAAGAACACTGACTGTTCTTGCAGAGGACCCAGGGTTGAATCCCAGCACCCACATGACAGCTAACAACTGTAACTCCGATTCCAGGGGATCCGACAGCCTCTTCTGTCCTCCACAGGCATTGCACGACACGGGTGCACTTACCTACCTGCAGGCATAGCACTCATACACATTAAAAAATATATATATATGTATTGAGCCAGAGTCATATGTAGCTCAGTGGTAAAGCACTTGCAAGGCCCTAGGTTGGATCTCCAGTACTACCAAACTAAACTCTGGACTTCTCACCAACAAGAACAATAACAACAATAAAAAACCCATAACTAGTCACATAATTTCACTTTCCAAGACTGGAAGATACATCCATAGGTAATAAAGTACAACATTCTAATTACATGATAGAATGTAAACTCCTAAAACAAAGAACTTCAAAAAAGGTGAAAATGAAGGACAGAATATGCATAGTAGTCAAGCTTCCAACTTGAAATAGTATTTTTAAAAATATTTTTATTTTATGTATACGAGTGTAATGCCTGCATGTGTGTAAGTACATCTCTGTAGCGCAATGCCCACAGAGGTCACAAGAGTGTGTCGGATCCCTTGGAACTGAAGTTAGAAACAGTTGTTACCCACCATGTGGGTGCTGGGAACCGAACCCAGGTCTTCTGCGAGTGGCCAGTGCTTCCAACCCCTGAGCCATCTCTCCAGCCCCAGTATGTATGTGTGTGTGTATACACATATATGTATATATATACACACACACATATATAAACACACACAAATATATATATATATATTTTAATGGAGAAAGGGATGGTGACATTTTGGCATTCACAGGGCAGCTCGAATATAAATGTAACAGTACTAGTGAGCAATCAGTGCATAACACGCAGGTTAAGGCCATCCTGTAGAGATGCTGGCTTGCCAAATGTAGAGGAAGGAACAAAAGTGTGATTGGAACCCTAACTGTTAACACAATGTGTTACTCTAAATGACATCAAATGCTAGAAGCCTGCTTCTGAATCGGATAAGCTGGGAAAATTTGTTATCTTTCAATAAGTGCTGTGATAATAAAGTAATGAGATATATAAAATATCACAAATGTAAAATACCTAATGCAATAGGTGGTCAACAAAAGCAAAGTTTTTTTTTTTTTTCCATTCCCATCTTTGAAACTTCTACTAAATGAAGGGCAACAGTATTTAGTTGTTAGAGAACCAATTACAGAGAGAACCAAAGGTAATTAGTATTCCACCTTCAGTTTCCTTTGATACCTTATTAATTTAAATAAGTACTGCATGCACAAAGTCAAATAAAGCAGAGATTTACACAGGATATGCTGCCGGGCCAACAAAGACATGATATATATGCCTCAAACTGTCACATGCACATTTGGCTTAAGACATATTCATGCATGTCAAATTTTGCATCACATGCTTTTCAGAAGAAGGTTCACATTTAAATTAGCTTAAGAATACACTCAATTACAATATCCATTAAATAAAAATAACAGAGCAGTTTAAAATGAATGCTTTTAGACCTTTACAGTAAACAGTCTTTTGGTGGTGGGAAGTGAGGAACGGAAGAGGACTACGTGAAATTCCTGTATTCTTCACGGACGGAAGACTGGAAAGTAAGCACTAACCCTGAAGCCTACTTTTAATATGCTCAGTGACACTTAGAAAGAATAATTAACACGTGAAAAGCTATCATTATTACCGTCAGGAATGTTTAATCTCCGAAGCAGCAGAGTCTTAACTGACACTATGATCAAACGAAAAGTGCCCATTCAAATACATCTACACATTTGTTTAAAGTGTGTTTTGTCTTACTGAAATTATTGTATTTATTATAATTCTGTCTAGACAATGCCAAATATATTGTCACATTACAGTTAAGGCAAATACTGGTAATATTTTCACTAAATACTGTGTTACAGGGAAGCACATCGGCCTACTGAAGACTGGAATCAATCTCACTGATAGGACAAGGCACGTTGCTTTAAAATTTTATTCTTTGCTGTGTGTATATGTGTGTTTGTGTGTGCACCCACACCAGAAGCTAACATCAAGATGCCCACTTCAGTTGCTTCCCAACCTTACTTTCTGAGACAAGGTCTCTCACTGAACCTGGAGCTCACAGTTTCAGCTAAACCAGTTGACCAGTGACCTCAGGGACCCACCACACTAGCTTTACAGCCATGAACAGTCATACTCAGGTCCTCATGTTTGTACAGCAAGCACTTTACCAACTGGGCCATCTCCCTTGCCCCACTTTTAAATTTTTGTACAGAAAAATTTCAGTAGAGCAGCCAGAGGCAGACTCATATAATGGAAGTAGAAGTAGTGATTTTAGAAATAATATATTAATACTCTGAAGATTTCTTTCCAAAAGAACTCAGTCATACTAAGAGAATTATAGCTGATGTTTTATTTTACATAATAGCTTTAATATTTTTGTTAATTTTATTGAAAGCCACACTAGAAAGTTAGACTAATATAATAATGTCAATTAATAACTTATTTTCTTCTGAAAAGTCAAAGGGTAGTTTTGCATGTGAATTTTTCATTTTTATGGAACATTAACATAAAATAAATTAAGAAGCACTTTCAATTTGTACAAATAAAGTAGCAAGAGGAAACGTCTGGTAAAGCAGCTGTGCTGACCTCAGAGGTGAAATTTTGTTCTAAAGGCCAGTCAACTGTCTTCCCAGGAGACAAGTGGGTCTAAACCTGGCTAGGAACCGTGACACTGACAAAATATCTCCTACACCCACCCTCCATACACGCTCTAATAGCTTTACAGTGAATGATAAAGCTTATACCTATGGAAATACTTTTTCTTTTAAATGAGGTATACAATTTTTTGTTGTTGTTGTTTGTCTTTTTGAGACAGGGTCTCCCTGTAGCCCCATCTGGCCTGGAACATGATCACTATGTAGACCAGGCTGGCCTTGATCTCACAGAGATCTGCCTGTCTCTGCCTCCCACGGTGCTGGGATTAAAGGCGTATGCCGCCCTGCCTGGTGATGTATATAAATTTTTTTTAACTGTATCTCAAGTTGGAAAACATGTGGAACACGTAAGTTGGCTCAGCAGTTAAGAGTACTGGCTACTCTTGCGGTGGGGCGGGGCGGAGAGACTTGGATTCAATTCCCAGCACTCACATGGTGACTAACAACCATCTGTAACTCCAGTTCCAGGGGAGCTGACCCTTTCTTCTGACCTCTACAGGCACTGCACAACATCGGTGCATTTACACACAGCAGGGAATACATTCATACACATAAAATATTTTTAAAAAACAAATGGCTTTCTTAGCTATAACTTAAAAGCATGATCAACAACAAAAAAAGAGAAAAAGGACTTCCTCAAAACTCACAGAATGAATGAAAGATTTGCAAACCATACATCCGGCAAAAGACTAGCATTCAGAATATATAAAGAATTAAAACAACAGAGATAACCCAATTTAAAATGAGCAAAGAGGTGGGCAAGATGGCTGAGTGAGTAACGGCTACATAAGCTTAGTGGCTTGAGTTGCATCCCCAGAACAAAAGGTGAAAGGAGAGAACTCACTACATAAAGCTGTCCTCTGACACATGCTCTGTGGCCTATGCACCCACACATACACATCATGCGTGTGCACATACACACACAATAGTAATAGTAATAAAAGCAAATAAATACAATAAAAATGAGTAAAGGTGGCTGGGTATGGTGGTGTATACCTGTAATCCCAGCACTTGAGAGGTGAAAGTCAGGAATTCATGGTTACCTTCAGCTACAAAGCAGAGTTCAAGGCTGCCCAAGACCCTGTCTCAAAAACACCCTTGTAGTCCCCACAAAAGTACCTACAAACAAAAATCAAGGACTTAAAGGCATTTCTCATAAAGACGGACACACACACACACACACACACACACACACACACACCAAAAAACCAAAAAGAAAACAAAAAAACCCAGTTGAACACATGGAAAGACTCTTAGTAGTATCCTAGTCACCTGAGAAATGCAAATCAAAACTAAAATGCTATGCTTCTTCATAATCACAGAAGAGAGCTGTTAACTAAAATGATAGAAATTAAGCACTAGCAAAGATGGTGGAACTCTCATTCATTGTCGGTAGAAGTATGATAAAGATGCTTGGAGAATTCACTAACAATACTTCAAAACAATAAGTAATCATCACATGACCTGCCAGTTGCACTCCTAAATCCCTACAGAAGAAAAATGAAAACATATGACCACCAGAAAAAATTTGTACATGAATATTCACTGTAGTCATAATAGCCAAAAAGTGGGAAAATGTCTACCACTCGATAAGCTGATAAAGAGAATGTGCAACAGCCATATTCTACAATAAGAGTGAGCCTGGGAAACACTGCAATAAAGAAGTCAGACACAAAGGCCTATGCATTCTGTCCTTCTAATTTCATAAAATGTCCAGAACAAGCATAGACACAGAGAATAAATTAGTGATTTTCAGACTCTGTAGTGAGGGGGAGGAGGAGTGACTGCCAATAGGCATGGGATTTCTTCTTGGGGTGATGAAAATGTGAAATTTTCTAGTAGTGACAGCTTCACAAATCTGTGACTGTTCTTTAAAAACCCTGCTGAGCTTCTAAATGAGTGCCATATATGGTATTAGAATAACAGTTCAAAGAGGCTGCTCACTAGCCAGGTATAAATGATTGAATGGTGAAGTCAAGGCCTGTATGAACCAAAGAGCAAGACCCTGTACCTACCACACTCCCTCTCCCTGCAGCAGCGTTAAAGTCTATTCATATGATCGTATTGGGGGAGGGGTAAATCCTTCTGGGGCTATGTTTGAAGCTTCATAAGTGATTTAAGTATGAGTTTAAAAAATAATCATTGTATTGAAAAAAAAAAAAAACAACCCAAACAACAAAGATGTGAGAACTATTCGTAGCTTTATCAATTAAGAACATTTTCACATTTCCCTACCAAAAATAGCACCACAGCTATTTTGAGTGGGAATTCAAGAATCTTTGCCTGTTTGTCAGAACTTGTTTAATGCTTTATGTTCTGATTATTAAAATGAAGCTCAAAGGTTTTAAAATTACAAGATGTTAGCTTAAACATAAAAGTTTACTAAAATATACACTGTTATTAAAATATACACTGTTATTATAAGGGACACCATGAAACAGAAGTACCACAGAAAAGTATAGTTACTGATAAACTGCTGCCTAATTGTGGATTCACTGTATCTACTGTTTCTGAATTTTCTGGAACCCTCCCACCAGTAGGGCAAGTGGTCCAGGAACACCTCCTCTTCCTCTTCCTTATAAGTTTAGAACCCCTGGATTTCAACCCATAGTGCTGGGACCTGGCTGGAAGGGGAGGGTCTACAGTGAGAAGAACTCTTCCTCCTATATATTCTGGATTTGAAGTCTAGAAAAAAGAACAGTGCTACAAATGCACACAGCACAAACATTACAGTGCAATGTTATCACCTACATAGCCTTGTCTAGGAACTTATTATTTTTAAGTACCTAGGGTAAGGATGTAGCTTAGTTGGTAGAGTATTTGCCTAGCAGGAAGCCCTGGGTTTGGTCTCTACCAACTCACATTTAGCATGATGGCACATATCTGTAATCCTAGCATCCAAGAGGAAAGTTAGGAGGTTTGCAAGTTCAAGGTCATCCTCAGGTACACAGTGAGTTTCAGGACAGCCTGGGCTACATATGAGACCCTTCTCAAAGAGTCAAACAGTGCCTATCTCCAAAATAAAATTCACTTTTTTAAAAAGCATAATATATGAAGAGGGGACCATAGCAAAAAATCCAAACTAAGTCAATAAAAACATTTAAAAATATTTTATTTATTATTTTTATTTTATGTGTATGAGTGTTATGCCTGCATGTAGGTTAAGTGCACCCGTGTCATACAATGCCCTCGGAGGACAGAAGAGGCTGTTGGATCCCTTGGAACTGGAGTTACGGACAGTTGTTAGTTGCCATGTGGGTGCTGGGATTCGAACCCAGGTCCTCTGCAAGAACAGTCAGTGTTCTTAGCCACTGAGCCATCTCTCCAGCCCAAAGTCAATAAAATTTTAATCTAATCCCAAGAGAGTTTTATTTTAAGGCAATTCAAAACCACCAGTTCAACAAGTCAAATTATAAGTTCTTGTTCCATTCAGAATCTAAAACATAAGCATTTGGTTATTTAACATCCAAAAACTATTGACTGTTACATATAGAATGTTATAAATAATGTATTTATTATTATGGGCCTTCTTTGGTTTACACATGTACAGGCACATATACAGCATATTTCACAAAACGGAGTCACACTTTTAAAAAAGATTTATTTTATTTTAAATTATGTGTACTTATGTAGGTCTAGGTATAGGTATGTGTACATGAGTGCAAGTGCCTATGATGCTAGAAGAGGGCAGCAGATCTGCTAGAATTAGAGTTGCAGGCAGTTATGAGCTGCTTGACATGGTGTTGAAAATAAATTCAGCTCCTCAGCAAGAGTAGTATGAGCTTTTAATAGCTGACCTATAGCTCCATCCCCAGAGTCATACTTATTCTATGTCATGTGCTGTGTCCATTTATTATCTTGAATGTCTTTTCTTGCCAAGAAATGTATTATTACACAATTCTTAGTCACTACAAATTGCTATTTTTAAAATTTATTTTATTTTGACAGGGTCTTGCTATGTATCTCTGGCTTGCTTGTTATGGCAATCCTCCAGCCTCAGCCTCTGGAATACTGGGATGTGCCACCCCACCAGACAAATTATTTCATTTTAAGTAATCTCCCACTATTTCTACTTGGTTCCTTCACATGTATCTTTTCTTTCTTACCAGTTTTGACGTGCAGAAGTATTCTTTGGTAGTGCTGACTGATAACATTAGAGCATTAAGCAGCATAGAAGAAGCTGAGGTTAAGGTATTGTCAGGAGTTCATGAGGGCCTGGGAAATCCTGACTTTTAAATGGGGGTTCTGGGAGGATCATATACATCAACGATCAATATAACTCTTGTGTAATTTGTAACAATTTGTCCACCTGACAAATGGAAATTGTGGTGGGGCACTGAATAAAATGTATTCTGTATCAAGGACTTCACCAGCAAAAGAGCTATGTGGCTAGAGAAGATAAGCCAGGCTTCATGAACAAGCACCTAGCAAACTACAGATGAGGGGAAGCACATGGAACTACAACTTAAAAACTCAAAAATATTCTTACTGAAGGCTCTAAAAATGGCCACATCATTCCCTAGAATTAACTGCAGTTAAGGGAAACAATCCTGATCACACAAAACATGACTGTGGGCAATATTTAATAAAACACTGTTAAAACATTTCAGGGTGATAAAACTATCCCATTACATGTGATATGGCATAGAGGCACAGAAGTGAAAAGCACTAAAAACTTTAGAATGCTAATGTATTAGGAAAGAAAGCAGATTTGTTGGTTCTATTCAACAAGCATTCCCCAAGCAATGTAAAACCAAAGTTCAAGTTACACTTTGATGTGCAGATCCTTTTGAAAGCTCTCTACCCTGTTTTATATGAAGCATCTGTAGCTAAAATGAACACCTAGTGAAGAGCACGGATGCCGCATTAGAAAAGCAGATCAGAACTGTCCCAAGCTGAGTCTAAGTCACTTTGAACATGAACCAAGTCAGAAATTACTATGGCTTCCTTCTTAGAAGTAACAGCTAATTATCACGAGAGGCTTTTCAATGGAAGCTAATGCAGGTAGTTTTCCTTGGCAAAGCTCTGCTTTAAAAAGTAAACGCAGTGGAGATCTTTTTTAAACGTTGGAACCTCATTTAATTTTATGTCTTATAGAGTTTATAATGAGTAAAAGATTATATAAGCATAATAATTCATCTGTAAACCTAGAAATGTACAGCCAATTTTGAAAGAGATGTACCCTAGCTCAGAAAAATGTTATTGAATAGGTTAATGCTGTTGTAATGAAATGCTTCTTTTAATTAAAATAAAAAATAAAAAAAAAGTAAACTGCAAGATTTTTATTAAAATAGGAAATGGTTTACTGTGTAGTAAAAACACTTTTCAGGTTGGCAAAGCAGAGAAATGGGATTCCATGAGGGAGGAAAAAATGGGAAAATCAGAAAAAAGGAAAGGAAAAGAGGAAGAAAAGAGAAGCAAAGGCCAAGAGAAAAGACAACTGGAAACACGCGTCTCCAGCAAGGGGGCAGCTACTTCCTTTTGGGTATGTGAGATGACCTGTTTCTCTAACCTCTGCTTTAAAAACTCCAGATGGTATTAACAATAAGTACTGGACCGAGTATCCAGGACTTCAGCTTTTTATTTTTTTTCTCCATTCTTCCAAGACAAAGTCTCATGTAGCCCAGCCTGGCCCCAAACTCACTAGACAGCTGAGGATAACCTTGAACTTCTGATCATCCTGCATTCATTTCCAGAATATTGTAATTACAGGTATGAACCACCACGCCTGTTGTTCTAGGTTTTTAATTATGAAAGTGTGTTATTTCCTAATACACATTAGTTTTCTGTATTTTGGATATAAATTCCATTTATAATGATAATATGAAAATAAGCTTATACAGAAAATGGTTAAATGAAATTCAATAAATTAATATACATTCTTAAATATTCACGTACTTTAACTTAGCCATGTATCTAACACACAATTAACTCCAGAGTGAACTCAACAGTCATTTGAAACCCTAATTCATGTACTTTCACAACTAGTTCAGTTTGAATTCATTTGTGTCACACACACACACACACACACACACACACTATATATATATATATATACACACACACATACATATATATATGCAAATAACTTCCATCAAAATAGTACACCCAAAGTAGACATGAACTATTCAAATTTATTTCTGAAATCTATCCAAGCCTGTTGAATTTAATGATAATGAGACTCTTCGTTTAAATGATAGCATGCTCCCTGACCTCCCTAAGCAGTATTCTCATTATTGGCTTCTTGAACCAAACTGACTCTTCTTTAAGTTGGCACCTTTTGTTTAAGCAGACACCAAAAAATACATCTGGCAAGGCATGGTGGCACACACCTTTAATCCCAGCACTTGGAAGGCAGAGGCAGGCAGATCTCTGTGAGTCTGTGAGTTCAAGGCTAGCCTGGTCTACATAGCAAGTTCCAGGCCAGTTGGGGCTCCAAAAAGGCCCTGGCTCAAAAAAACCAAAAAAAAAAAAAAAAAGAAAAAAACAAACCCAAAAACCAAAACCTCATCTCCTCTCATTCAAGATATATTCTGTAAAATGTTCCAAGTCTATATTTATTAAGAATTAGCATGTTAATCCATCACCAACTGCAAAGAAGCAAACCTGTCAGAGACATCGATTTAGGTTTCAATATGAAGGTTGGTATCTTATCAATGTACTATCAATATAATCTATGCACACACCAACATACTTGTACATGCATTGGTATTTATATCCTGTTGTCAGCACTTATTTTTATAAACAATCTGCATGGACCACAAAGCAAAGTAAATATAAAATCCTTAAAAAAGTTATAAATATTAAACAGTGGTGTGACTATTATAGGAGTAGCCTACTGTTTTCACATTTGAAGCCAGCTCCACAGGAAGGAACACCTGGCTTTTAATGTAAACCTGGCCAAAATTCTATTACTGGGGTGGCTGTTGATGCAATCCTGGTCAAAAGCCCATTACTGGGGTGGTTGAAGGCTTTGGGGGTTGAGGGAATCTACTACTATTGTTTTCCTAAAGAGACGTGTCTTCAAACTACCTTCTAAATATTTATGTTGATACCCATAAATTAGTGATGCTCTTAACCTTGGTCAGAGAAGCTTCTACTGCAGTGGGGAACAGTCAAGACAGAGACTCGTAACTGATCAAAGTACTGCAAATAAGTGATTGTTGAGTCCTAAATGAGACATCTATATATTAACCCCTAGAAGGATCAGGGAGCATCAGAGAAGAGAGGGTGGAAGCAATGTAAGAGCTGGAGGATGGGGAGGAGAGCTGGGAAATGCTGACTTTTGGACATGACATGGCTGGTGCACACATGAACTCACAGCAGCTATGGACACCTACATAGGACCTGCACAAGATCAAGTCAGTCAGTCAACAATTTCAGCATTGATGGGGGAGGGGACTCATGATGCTCCATCCCTAGATGAGGAGCTATTACCAACTGATGGCTGCTAGGAGAGAAGTGATTTTTCCTCTGGTAGCTTGCCCATACTGATGCAGGAAGGGCTAATTAGGCTTAGTGGGTTATTAAAAGAAAGAGAGGAAGAGAAAGAAGGAAAAAAGGGAGGATGAAGAGGAGGAGGAGGAAGCGGAAGAGGAGATGGAGGCAGCGGCAATGGTCATTCAAGGAGGGTTGGGGTGGCTACGATCAAGACACATTGTATGTATGAAATTGTCAAAGAATAAATAAGAACTCTTTTAAAAAACAGACATGACTTAACAACTCTGGCATATACTTTTATAAGATACGCTGATACAAAAGGTCAAACCAATTGTCCAGACTCACACTCAGGTTAGAAAGAACAGAAATTAGTTATGATTTTTTTTTGGTGGTGCTAGAGATGGAGCTCAGGACCTTTAGCATGCTAGGCAAATGCACCACCACTGACCTACACTCCTAATCCATCTCAGTCTTTTAAAATTGATTTTCCCTTCTAAGATTCCCAAATGTATATTTATGAATCTTATGTATAACCTACTTGAAAGTATTAGTAAGTAGTTATTTTTAAAGTCTGAGTAATTATACCAAAAGCAACTCTCATATTTACCCAAAAGAAGGAACTACTACTAAGAGTCAAAGCCTAGTAATTCTGTTCTTAACAGACAGGTGTGTGTTCTGGCATGTTATATGAAAATCATTTATGAGAAGAACAGGAAGAAAATCAGAAGGCAGTTTTCACTATTGGAACAGATAAGTGATTAAGCAGATTCTGGCATCATGGAGCTCCCAAAAGGCCAAATAATACCCAAGAAGCATGGCTCAGATGCTGGCATTCTGTATGGAATGAAGAAAGACACAGAAAAATCCAGTAGTGACAAAGGAAGCAGCCTGGTCAGTGGAGAAGGTCTTAGATGGTAAGGTTAAGAAGCAAATCTTCTCTGGACATTGACTAAGACAGGGCTGCTACCACCAAGATCATAATAGGCCAGCAGCAAATCAGGAAACTAGAGCCCTTCAGTCCACGAAAACTGAAGAACAATCTCAATCACTAAAACAGAAGCCAGTCTGGCGCTTAATACCAGTGCTAACACATTAACTGTGAATAAGCAACTTACACACATTTTCTTACATGTTATTTATATGCTAGTTTGATGTATGATATTAAATACCATTGACTAGCTTATGAAACAATTCTGTTTTCAACAATCATAACATTTTAAGTTATTTTACATTTAATATGAGTATCAATTAAATTACAAATCTCACCAACTTAAATCTAACTTGTTTTTACTGTATCTACTCATATTCTCAGGGAGGAATTAAAGAGAGGTG
This sequence comes from Nannospalax galili, assembly GCF_000622305.1. Classification (NCBI taxonomy): domain Eukaryota; kingdom Metazoa; phylum Chordata; class Mammalia; order Rodentia; family Spalacidae; genus Nannospalax; species Nannospalax galili. The sequence goes on from NW_008353027.1 coordinate 3,971,893, forward strand.
AAGTTATCAAAAGGTAGGAAAGAGAAAGAAATATATACCAATAACTGATAGTAAGGTTTGTTTTTTTTAATAAATTTTACTTATTATTTTTATTTTACATATATGAGTGTATACCCTGCATGTGTGTGTGTGTTCATGTTGTACATTGCCTGTGCAGGTCAGAAAAGGGTGTCGGATCCTGGAAATGGAGTTACAGATGGTTGTTAGCTGCCATGTGAGTGCTGGGAATTAAACCTGGGTCCTCTGCAAGAGCAGCCAGTACTCTTCTTTTTGAGACAGGGTCTCCCCATACCCCCAGCTGTCCTGGAACTCACTATGTAGACCAGGCTGGCCTTGAACTCACAGAGATGTGCCTGTCTCTGCCTCCCAAGTGCTGGAATTAAAGGCATGCACTACCATACCCAGCACAGCAGCCAGTACTTTTAACCATTAAGCCATCTCTCCATTGTCAAAGGACAACTGTCAGGAGTCAGTTCTCTCCCTCCACCTTCATGTGGATTCTGGGGGTTGAACCTGGGTCATCAAGTTTGTGTAGCAAATGCTTTATGGAGAGGGCTTTTTTTTTTCTTAAATATTTTATTTACTATTTTTGTTTTATGTGAGTGTACTGCCTGCATGTAGGTAAGTGCACCCATGTTGTGCAAGGCCCATGGAGGACAGAAGAGGCTGTCAGATCCCCTGGAACTGGAGTTACGGACGGTTGTTAGCTGCCATGCGGGTGCTTTAAAAAAAAAAGAAAGAAAGAAAATCCAAGCCCGGTGTGGTAACACATGCCTTTAGTCCTACTACTCAGGAGGCAGAGGCAGGAGGATCTCTGTAAGTTCAAGGCCACCCTGGTCTACAAAGTGAGTTCCAGGCCAGCTGAGGCTACAGGGAAACCATGTCTCAAAAAGACCAAAAGGGAAAAAAAAAAAAAAAATTCCATCATTTAGTTCTTCTGCTCCAGGGCCCACACCTATACCGCTTAGCTAGTTAGGCCCCTCACATGCCTGGAGCTTAGACCTCCTCCTGCTCATCCCACTTGAGATCTCTGGAATAGTCTCTAAGGCCAAATCCTATCCACTGGGTCTTGATCCCCCTGCACACTCAGACCAGCTATATTCTCCTACGCCAGGGCCCACACCTACTCTGTGTAGCTAGTTAAGACTCTTCCCACACTGTCCTCATCCCTGGCCTGGACCTAGGACCCTCTTGCTCCTCCCACCTGATGCTTCTGGACTACCCTGACAAGCATACCTCTCACCACTCATCAAAGAAGCTTCTTTTTGCAACAGATGGAGACTATTACAGATTTCCACAACTGGTTAAACAGACAGTGAGATGCCCAGCCCCAAGTGACACATCTACAATGGAACCTCTATACCTACAGCTCATGGAACACAGCAGAATGGGGGGCAGAGAAAATATTAATGCACCTCTCAACTCTCACCACTGAAGCTTCCTCATGCAACAGAGGGTGATTAACATAGAAAGCCACAACTGGCCAAAATGTAGAGAATAAGAACCTGCAGAGTGCATGTCCCTGGATAGTACTCTTATATTAAACCTCTGCCACCTAGGGCTCAGAAACCATTGAGGAAGAGGAGACGGAAAGACTGTAATAGCCAGGGTGGTGGATGACCACAAGAAAACAAGAGTTTTCCAGGTGGCTGGGAACTTGCTCATATGAACTTACAGCAATGTGACAGCATGCACAAGACCTACATAAACTCAAACCAGACAAAAACCCAACACAGAACTGGGGAAATGGGTAAGAAGCCCCAACTTTAGCTGAGGAACTACTGGCAGATGATCACTGCTGGGTGAGGGGGAGTTGGTCTTTAAAGGAGTGACACTAGATAGGCTGACCAGGTTCTAGTGGATGAAGTCACACAGAAGGACATCTGGGACACAAACTTGACTCAACAGGCCTTAACATATATAACAGAACGCACGAAATCTGGGGGAGGGGGGCTATAGGGGTACAGATAGGGGAGGAGGGTCTAAATATGATTAAAATGTATGAAATGCACAGAAATTTAATAAAAATGTTTACAGAAAAAGTGTCATTTTTAGTGAAATAGCTAAAAGCATCTCATTCATGATGCCCTGTAAAATGAGGTGTTAATTACTAAAGCTTTAAGGTTACTGCAGACATCACACACCTTGTAAGGCCAAGCAACAGCACTCATTCTACTCCTAAATTTGAGAATTTGTTTTAAAGTGATCAATAAGCATTGCCTAATTGGTAGAGAAAGAACTTCCTGCAACAAAAAAAGATACCTCACAATTTTAGCCATGTTTCAATTTCTTTACACTAAAGGGAGGATGTCATGTTTTTACTTTGTCTGACTTTTAGTCTCATAGAATAGGGGTGGGGGGATACTCCTGTCATGTGTGTGCAAACTGAATATAATTTCAAATGAGAAGCCATAATAAAAAGGGTGAATAAAGCAAAAGAAATGACCTTAACAACACATGAAAGACAACAGGCTCTGCAGTGAGACTGCACCGTCTCAGTTCGATTCCTGGCTCTCATTACTAGACAGATGAGCCTGGCCAAGCTTCAATAACAAAGCAGATCAAAATGACCTCATCTGCTTATAAAGGCCACTAGCATGTAACTTAGAGGACAATAGTAAAAATCAAGTGAATAAGCAAATGTAAAATATTTAAACACTATCTGGTACTCAAAAGAACAAAATTATTGCTAGCTATTGTTATTCATTGCTTTTTAAACAGTTTTTCTCATAGGAAATAATTTAATTCTAAAGCCATCTGAAATTAGTAAGTGCATAGAAAACTTGCTGTGTTGGACAGCCCCCTAGAGGCCTCAATTTATCTATTTCTTTCAAAAGGCACAGAGACCATAGGATTCAAGTGTTTATTTTTCACTCATTCATTATGGTATGACACAGTCTCTGATACCTCTACAAAGATGCTGAGAAAAACAAATAGTCCTTACTCAGGGAATTAACAGTTTACTGAATAGAGAAAAATGACATATACACATCATCAGAATAAACCATGGGGACATAAAAGAAACTGCTCATGTATTATACAGTGATGTTTGGTATGAAAAAAGGAGTAAGCTGAAGACAGAAGGCCTGTTCAGATCTGCCATCAGACAATGAGTTGCACACTGGGTGAGATAGTTTTGTGCCAAATTGTCTTATTCCAAAATCAGAGTTAGGATGTTAGATGACCCTCCAGCTTCCATGCTCTAATAGTTCATAGCTAAATTTGCCATGGTAAAGGTAGACTATCTTAAGACACAGAACAGAAAACAAAGAATTAATCTCTATACAACATAATGGGATCATGGGAAGAGATTAAGAAAGATTTACTGAGGGGTGTGATGTTTGAAGTAAGGCTGGAAGCAGTGTAAGAGAAATTAATAGGGCAAGAAAATAAAACAACAAAGCAGAGTTTTAAAGAATACCATGTGATGTTATCTGGATACTATACAGCTATGTAATATTAAATTAACAGCAATAAAAAAGTCAATAATGCTGGGTGGCATATGCCTTTAGTCCCAGCAGTCAGAAGGCCGAAGCAAAAGTATTCTGAGTTCAAAGCCAGCCTGGGCTACATAGCAGGAGCCTGTCAAGAAGGGAGAAGACGGGGGAAGAGGGGAGGGGAGGAGAGGTAAAGGAGAGTAGAAGGAAAAAAATCTACAGATTTGAGGGAGAGAAACATGGTAGAACATTCTACTAAGAGCCACCAGAAGTTCAACTAGGAGGTAAAGAACATGAATACAAATAGGAAGATGGGACTAAAAGCACCCTGCTCTAGTATTTTAGAATGTGCAGTTCAAACAATGTGAACCACTGGGGCTGAGATGGCTCAGCGGTCAAGAGCACTTACTGCTCTTTCAGATGAGTAAGGTTCAGTTCCAGTTTGGTTCCTAGCACCCACATGGCTGCTCACAACAGTCTGTAACTTTAATTCCAAGTGATCCAACACTGTCTTCTGGCCTCTGTACATGATATGCACACATACACGCAGGCAAACACTCATACATATAAATAAAAATAAATAAAAATTTAAAACAAGAAAATGAGCAATATTCCAAGGCATGGCAACTGGCGGGGAAAAAAACAGGAAACTGAAACGAGATTGTGTACGTATTTTAGTAGAAACTATGAATAGAGTGTGCAAAGATTACAAAGGTATTGGTTAACGGAATGAGTAATTCGTCAGGTATGTTCCATTAGTCACGAGAAAATGTAAGAAACATAACAAACCATCATTGCTGTTAAACTTACAGCAAAATCATGATTTAAGCCAATCCTATGAACCAGACACATTTAATCTTCATAACATCCCTATGAAACATTACTAAACCATATTTTATAGATGATAAAATGGAGACCTAGAAATACGGTTTTTGGTTATATTGGGTCCCACAGAGAACTGAGTGCAAACAACCTTGTAAACAGAAGAATTTGTGGAAAAATTCACTAGCAGTTTTTAAACATCATAGTAACCAGAGAGCAGCAGTAATAGGAAACAAATTAATCAAAAAATTAAACAGGAAATTCTGAAAACAATAAATCTGAAGGGGTATGAAAGCTCCAACACATCCATGGTAATCTAGAATAATCTAGAATGCCATAGGCATGAACTAGAACTGTACTCCTAGATCTGTGCAGCTCTACACTCCCACCTTGAGGCTAACCTTGAAAATCTTCTATGAGGAGGAAATAAACCTTGTACATTGCTTGTCTGAGCACCGAAGGCGTGCCACAACATATACACATACCTTTCAGGAAGACAGAAATGCATTCATTCTAGATATTTAAAGAAATCTTTAGGTGGCCACAAAAATGACAACATATACAAGGAAACAAGGAAGTGTGGGCCTGACACACAAGAAGTAACAGACACTAGGCTTGAGAAAGACCAGAACCTGAACTTTAACTACATAAACATTGAGAGAACCAGTTTAAATGTATACAAAGAACTAAAGAAAATAACGTGAAAATAAAAGAAAGTATGTGAAAATAGAGCTGAACCAGGTGTCACGTCTTTAATTCCAGCACTTGGGAGGCAGAGGCAGGTGGATCTCAGTGAGATTGTGCCCTGCTTGGTCTCAATAGTGAGTGAGTTCAAGGCCTGGGGCTACAGGGAGACCCTGTCTCAGAAAGACCAAAAAAAAAAAAAAAAAAAAAAAAAGAGCTGAGATCAAGGCCAAGGCCAGCCCAGGATACATCATGAGACTCATGCCTCAAAGAAAGCATAAACTAAATTACAGCTCATTGAAAATAGAAGGCTAAAATTAAAAATAATGGTGGCAACAACAAAAAGGAAGAAAGACACTGAAAAATGAAACGAGGCACCTAGAAATAGGTTCCAGTAGTCAAATTAATATAGTGCAAAAGAGGCTTATCATTGGTACCAGGAGTAAAGTCATTATGGCCTACAGACTAAACTGCGCCCTCTGCCTGCTTTTTATAAATGAATTTTTCCAGGACCAGGCATGCCTGACTAGAACAAATGGTCCACGGATGCTTTCTTGCCATCATTACACAGCTGCAACAGACACCATCTGGCTTGCAAAGCTGAAAATGTTTCTGACACTTTAAAGAAAAAGTTTGCTCTTAGCTTATATAATAATCAACCATCATCTGGAAAAAATAAAGTAGGACCCCTACCTCATATAATACAAAGGAATAGCCTTCTTAACAAAGAATGAAACCCACACAGTACTAAGAAAATGGGCACAGTTGGTGTATAAAGATTTTAAGACTTAATAACAAAAAAATCCACATGGCCAAATGGTCTGCTGAAGGTCAGAGTCTCAGGGCCTTGGTCCTAATGCAGACAGATGGAAAAATTATATGCTCGTTATTTCTGGCAGAAACAATGCATAGTTGGAAAGTAACTTAGTAAGTTTGTAATTTAAAATCTCTACCTTTGTCCTAGAAACTCATTTGTGAATATCTATTTTATACTTAAAAGAAAACATACAATGCTACTTACTACAGCATGGTTGGCAGTAGTAAAAATGAAACAAGAACTCTGATCAAGTTGGGTATGGTGGCGTATGCCTGTAATCCCAGTTGGTAGGCAGAGACCAGGAGGATTGCTGCAAATTTAAGGCAAACCTGAGCTACATATTGAGAGCCTGTCTGAAACTCATTCTCCCTGTCCAAATAAAGAATACTCACCAATAAGAAATACTGAACACACTGTAGTGCACCAACAGATTAAATATGCTTCAGCTATTCAAAGTCCAAGGTTAGCTTTTACAACTCAGAAAAAAAATTCAATAACAAGATTTGAATACACATCACTCCAAAAACAATATACAGCAAGCACATGGAAAGATCTTCAGCATTGCTAATTATTGTGACTATATTCCTCACATATGAAAGGCTAAAATGCCCTTTCATTATATAATCCAGAAATTCCACGTCTGGGTAAAGACTCAAAAATTCAATGTAGGGTTTCAAAGGTATGTTTTAAACGGCTAAGTCTGTGTTTTAAACAGATTATTCCATGTGCCCAGGTATTTGGTCAAACATTTTTCAGGAAGTTTCTGTGTGTTGTGGATGATTAACACTTATATTGGAGAACCTTTAATACATCAGATTACCACCCATACTGTGGTTGAGCCCCCCCCCATTTAATCAGTTGATGGCTTTAATTAAACAAAGACTCATCTCCCAGTGCAAGAAGGAATTCAGCCAGCAGACTGAATTGCAACTTTAGACTCAACTACAGTTCCTTCTTGACTCTCTACCCTGTAGACCTGTCAGATTCTAGACTCAAAAAAAGTCTGCACAACTATATGAGGTAATTCTTTAAAACCATCCTCTCTTCTCTTTCTCTGCCTCTGTATGTGCGTGCGTGTGTGTATGTGTGTGTGTGTATGTGTGTACAAAGGACATACACACATACATACTATTGGTTCTAGTTCTCTGAAGAACATGAAACCACCCATATTCATAGCAACATTATTCACAACAGAAAAATGGTGACAGTAAGCTAAATAGATGAATGGATAAGCAAAATGTATTATACGCATACAAAATAACATTGTTAAATTGTTTGTAATAAGAGTCTCTAAACTTATTCATAACCTCAAGCAACCTGTACAACAAACTAACTAAATGATCTTGAATAACTAGGACACTGAGATTATTAAACACCTTAAAACTTCCCATTCTTTATCTGATAGTGAAGTTCCTTGATGTGGTGAAACCCTAACCTTTGCAGCCTTTTTCCCCACCTCGTGATGCCCAAGACAAATACGATTTCCCCCAAATCAGTGTCTCCTTTGTCTACAAAGCACCTCTCAGGCCCCTGCTCCAACCCTAATTCCATCCCTCTGCCAGATCCTACCATGCAACACTCCCTTAAGGAGGCCTTCTCTGCCCTCCCAAAAGACAGATGTAATTCAACCCAGGGGCAGTTGACTTACTGCACTCTATTTCTCTTCTTCATTGAAATTAAACTTGCACTTTTATACTTATTTGTACACTTAGCTTACTAGTTTCTTCAAATCTTTCTACTATAAGCTCTGTAAGGAATGTAGTATAACATCAACCTGAACATGGATATGAGATAAACCACTTAAACACCCGGTGCACAACTCAGGGTAGAACATACCACTTGAGACAGAGAAATGAGTCAGATCTTTCTCTCTTCAAGCATAGCATTTAAGTATCTACTGCTTCTTGAAAAAATGCTATGTGCCGAACAATAGGCCCAAATTTCATTACGTAACAATGAAACACCAATGCCTAGAGATTACATGATCATTTTACCAATCTTCTTTACAGATAATTTCATTAATCACCATCTGTTCATGCGTGTAATTCTAAATAACATTCTGGTTACAACTGGGAAACACTTCTCACCATATACCTCATTTCTAGAATACAAGCTCACACTGAAGCACCTGGATTTCAGGAACACAAACCTGAAACTCACGCACTGAACCAAACTGTTATGTAAATGACAGAAACATGGTCTCTTCCAGTTCCAGACAACTTCTGCAAGAATGTGACTTTTACCACTAAAATACTGTCACTTGATTACAGTCATTCTGAGCCCATGATAAACACATTACAGAGAAAAAAAAAAAAAAAACCCAAAATAAAAACAATGCTCTAGTAATCTTTACAGAAGTTCAGTCCATGAAAAATATCACCAGTCTTGAATTTTCTAGATTCCTATCAGCTTATCTAGTGAAGGTATATTCCTCTTTTGGTGGTAATTATTCTGTATCAACACAATAAACTTAAGTGCGATCCAGAGGAAGTGAGGCAAATCTCTGCAGAGTAAGCTAATATTTTAGTAAAAATTATTCTCCTCATTTACATATTAATAAACATGAACTTCTGGGTTTTCTTTAAACACTGTTACTAATGTAAGGTCTCAAATTATATGTATCTAGTTATATTAAATAAGAATTGTTAATCAAAATGCTATATATGTAACAGCTACACTTAATAAGCAGATTACAACTATACAAAACAGAAATTAGTAGCCAAAAATCTGATGCTATTACTAGTCAACTAGAAAAAAGAAAAGGGGGCTGGAGAGATGACTCAGCAATTAAGAGCACTGACTGCTCTTGCAAAGGACCTGGATTCAATTCCCAGCACCCACACGGCAGCTAAGAACCATCTGTAACTGCAGTTCCAAAGGATCTGATGCCCTCTTCTAACCTCCACGAACACTGCATGATATGGGTGCACTTGCAGAGATGTAGACAATACACTCATACACATACAATAAAAATAACAATAATAATAATAATAATAAAGAAAAGGAAGACTGAACAATTTAAGAGGGAAATGGGGAAGACCAAGAAATAATCAATTAGTAGAAACTATAAACCCAAAATGTGTTTATTACACATCACACTTCTAAAATTTTGTTCAAATTCAAATCAGAACCAAAATGAAAAGGAAGAAACGATGTGTAAATCAATCTAGAGACAGTCCTCCTGTCTTTATCTTTTCTGTTTAAGGAGAAACTGCCCACCTGCCCCAACACAGGAAAGGGCTGGCAGGAAGCTGGGCTCTCAGAAGCTCCAGCTGGCAGGCAGCTCTAATGAAGCCAATTCTGAGAATTCTCTATGCTCCCCTTTCTAGCTGATGATAGAGTTTTATGAAAACTACTCGTTCTCTCAACACCAGTACATAAAGGATACTGAGTTCCCCAAGGTCAGTTCTACAAAGCAAGACCGTCTGCCCATATACACACACTCTCTCCATATACCACCCCCACACTGAATTCTTGTATATTTATGGTACCAAAGTAAGAGATATAAACTGACCTCAAAATTGTCCCCCCAAAAACCTCTTCTCATACAGCTACTATTCGAACTTATAATTCTTACATTCAGTAAGCAGAAGTATGATGCACTTTCCCTACAGGAGTTTAAAGTGTTTACAACCAAGAAATTACACTATCATTAAACACAGATACTAGAAACAAACAAGCTACCTACGTTCTAGGAGGTATAAACTCAAACTATTTAGAAACTTTTCTTTTGAAAATGTCTTCAGAAACTGTGGTATGTTTATTCAATTATATCCAAAAATAAAACGCTTTGCTAGGCTGTGAAAAATCTGACAGAAAGTTACCAAAGTGGCACATCTACAATGCAACCTCTACACATAGAACAAGGGATAAAGAGAACACTAATGCATCTTTCATTTCTCATCAATGAAGCTCCCTCATGCAACAGAGGGCCAGGAACACAAAAGGCCACAAATGTCCAAAATGCAGAGAATAAGAGTCTGCAGAGGTGTGGGTCCTTGGACAGGACTCCTATATTGAGGTCCACCCATCCAGTGTTCATGGACCATTGTGGAAGATGGGGCGGAAAGATTATAAGAGCCAGGGAGGAGGTGCATGACCATACAGAAATGTTACTACAGATACCTGGGACCCTCCTTTTTTTTCTTTTTTAATATTTTATTTATTATTTTTATTTTATGTGTATGTGTTTATTGCCTGCATGTAGGTAAGTGCATCCATGCTGTGCAATGCCCACAGAGGAACGAAGAGGCTGTCAGATCCTCTGAACTGGAGTTACGGACAGCTGTTAGCTGCCATGTGGGTGCTGGGATTCGAACCCGGGTCTTCTGCAAGAACAACCAGTGTTCTTAACTGCTGAGCCATCTCTCCAGTCCCTGCAACCATTCTTATACAAATCTACAATGGCAGTCAGCATGGTGCAATGGTGTCAGCATGCACAAGACCCATGCAAACTTAGGCAGACAAAAACCTAGCACATAACTGTGGAAATGAACAGCAAGCCCCAACCTTAGGCGAAGAATTATTGGCAGCTGATTACTTCTGGTGAGAAAGCTGATCTTCTTGAAGGGAGAGACTCTAGATAGGCTGACTAAACCCCGGTGGATGAACTTAAGGACATCTTGGGACACTAACTTTACATAATAGGCCTTAATACAAATGACAGAATGTATGACCTCTATGGGAGGGTGCCAAAGGGGGAGGAGGTCTAAAAATGATTTTATGTATGAAATACACAAATTTCAATTAAAAAAAAATACTCTTCATCCTTAAGCTGTGTTTACTTATTTTCAATTAGATGATTTATCTTCGCCTTTGAACACAGTTATCATGCTATATTACTAGATTAAACTTTATACTTGTGAAATTGTTTTCAATTCTTGTCATTAAATGATTATCCATTATGCTATGCTTTCTAAAATACTTCTTTTTCTTTTATAGTGCTGGCAATTGAACCCAAGACCTCATACATGCTAGGTGAGTATGCTAGCACTGACCTATACCCGTAGGCCCTCAAAATAAACCTAGTATTTGTTATATGCCAAGCATACTAGATTTCAGAGGTATTCAACAATGTACATTTAGTTTTATCCACGTAGGTAATACTGTAAGGCAGAGCTCTGGGCACACTGTCTGTGACACTAAGGACTTGCTATCTAAGAAACAGATACGGTTGATTCTCTTTAGTTGCCTGGTTGTATTCTATAAAGCTATTACAAACACTGACTAGCATACTGAGCCTCTGCTTCTAGAAGAAATAGGTGATACTTCTGTGAGCATGCTTCACATGTGTATCACCAACCAACACAAACCACACCTTATGTGTATTTCTTTCAAAAACAGCACAGTGCCTATAATCTATTTTGAACAACAAAAATCACCAAAAAAAAAAAAACAAACAGAAAAAAAAGACCATGAAAAGGATGCTTATTTATAATACAACAGTGTACTTATAAATAAGTACAACTTATAGCACAAAACAACAGTGTTGCTTTGTTCAATTTCAGCTGGGAGCACAGACATCAGGGAAATCAAACTTTTATGACTCTGCACCCCTATATAATACCAGCATTGAGCAGGCTGAGGTAGGAGAGTTATGAGTTCAAGCCAGCCTGGGTTGCCTCGGGCGACTATCTCAAAAAGTAGAAAAGAAAAAAAGATTTGGGAGCTGGAGATATAGCTCAGTTGCTAGAATATTCGCCTAGCATGCAGTCCTGGGTGTAGTCCCCAACATAAAACCAGGCACTCGGGAGGTAGAGGCAAAGGACTGAATACTCAAGACCAATCTTGGGAACAAAGCAAATTTGAGGCTAGCTTAGGCAACCTGAGACTCTGTCTCAACAAACAAAAAAGACTTCAAAAGTGACTCAAGTATTAACTTAGAAGTTACACATAAACTGTATTAAGTAAGTGAATCAAATAGAGATGATATAAATAATCAGAAACTACATGAGTCAAATATTTCAGTGAAACTTCTACCTTGACCACCACCAAAAGAGAGTTCAGAAAAGCCCCAATGCTAGCTGGTTCCCATGCACACCGAAGAGTTTTACTCTATGTAGTACTGTTAAGACAGAGCTTCTTAAAGAAGATGTGAGTGGGTTTTTTTCAAAGTGTTACTTCATACCTGATATATTCTAAAAGGGATATAACGAAATCCATTTTCTTCGGGAGGATATTCCATGAGCTTCCGATTAATGGCCCAAAACTGGTCAAATCTGTCTGAAATGATATAAACTCTGTTAGTAAGAATGAACCTTATAGTAGAATACTCATATGAAGACATGAAAGTCTTAAACATTTTCTTAGAAGTATCTGAAAAGTATTATTTATCTATTATCTCCCTTAATTTTACCTTTCCTTGGTGAAACAAAGATATAAAATTAATTTTTGCACATTTCTCCTTTCCTTATTCAGAGACATCCTCTCTAAACAGACAGGTGACTACTTCTGTAATGAGGGGCAAAGAGCGCCAGGAGGCGACAGATGTAATGACTCCTGGTCTGACTTCTGCTGCTGACCCACAAAGGAACAAACTTGTTACCTAAATATTAGCCAGAACTTACACAAAGAAACAAAAGCTTTTGAAAGAAATGTGGAGCCTGGGGCTAAGATAAAGTCTATATACCGCTTGCCTTGAAAGCAGAAGAATCCAAGTTAAAATTCCCCAGAACCTAAGTAAAAAGCCAGGCATGGCAATGCCTGCTTGCATTTCCAACAGGGAAGCAGGGACAGGTGGATCTCTGAGACTCGCTGGTCAGCCACCTAGCTTGATTGGCACACTCCAAGCCAACAAGGGACCTTTCCTTAAATGAAAGGTAGAGACTTTCCTGAGGAACACCTGACATCATCCTTTGGCCTCCAAATGTACACACACATATCCATACACACAGAGAGAGAAAAAATTTCTCGGGTTCAATTAAAACTACAAAGATAAATTACAGATCATAAAATCTATCATTTAAAAATATATAGTCTAGTCTTTTTCTAAATACATTCAGAAGTCAGAACATTTTATATGAACGATCACCTAACAAATGGTCTTTTGCATTCACCCCATTCTCCTGGCCCAACTTGGCATGATATTTTCAAAGTCCATTCTTGTAGCATAAAAACTCATTTGTTGGTAAGTTAACCAGGCTCCCCCAGTGGATGGACTCAAACTGATGGACACTTGGGAACACAAAATAGATTCCATGGGCCTTATTATATATATAAAAGAGTATATTACATTGGGTGAGGGCTATAAGGGGACATTTGAATAGGGGAGGTGACAAATACTATCAAATTATATTTCATGAAAACCACAAAAAACTCAATAAAAAGAATAAATAAGAACTACCATATGACCCATCTATACCACCCAGAGTCAAAGTCAGCTTACTATAGAGATATCTATATTTTTATTGCTCAACGATTCACAACAGTCAAGTTATGGAATCAGCTATGCCCATAAACAGATGAATAAAGAAAGTATACATATACATAATGGAGTTTTACTGACTCATAATGAAGTCATGCCATTTGTAGAAAATGGGTGGAGCTGGAGATCATCACTGTAAGTGAACTAAGTCAGTCTCAGGAAAGCAAGCATCACCTGCTTTCTCTCTTACCTGGACTCCAGGGAGATGGGGACGGTGTAAGAGTAAAAAGGGGATTTAGGGATTTAGAAAGGGAAAAGGTAGGGGGATTGGGTAAGAAAAGATAATGGAGGTAGTAAATATGACAAAATACGCATATACTGAAGGGTCATAATGAAGCCCATTCCTTTGTACAATTATTATACATAATAAAAAGCAATCTACTAAAAAACCCCTTCATTCGTTTTTATGACCAAATAATGGCATTTAGGGTATGGAGTGACAAGATTTTGTTAATCCAGCTTACAAACATTTGAGTTATTTCTATATTTTGGCTATCAGAAATAATGTTACTAAGAACTAGTATAAACACATATTTATGAACATATGTTTTCAATTCTCCTGGTAGGACCTAGGAGCAAAATTTCTCTGTTTTAGGACATATCTCTTTAACTGTCATATGGCAATGATGTTTTGAGGAACTGCCAACCTGTTTTCCAAAGTGACTGAACCATTTTCCATTCCCACTAGCAATGTATAAGAGTTCCAGCTCATGTATACCACTGCCAACACTAATTATTTTTTTACTTTTTGATAGTTATCTTAGTTGGTGTGAAGCAGTAACTCACTGTGGTTTTGATTTGCATTTCTCTAATGACTAATACTGTTTCTTCTCGTGTGTTTACTAGCAATTTGTGTATCTTCTTTAGAGAAATATCCAAATTTCTGGGTTTTCAAATTTTTTAAATTTATTATTATTGTATGTGATATATGAGTACAGGCATAGGTGTCATGGCATGCATTTGAAGGTCAGAGGACAACTTTAGGAAGCTTTCTCTGTTCCATCATGAGTTCCAGGGATGGAACTTGTATAACGGCACACTCCTGTAAACAAAACATTTGAGAGGGAAAGGCAGGAGGATCAAGAATTCAAGGCCAGCTTTGGCTATACAGTGTACGTGACGGCAACCTGGGCTACAGGAGACCTTGTCTCAAACAAAGAAACAAACAACCCCACAGGTAGAGCTGGGCATGGTGTCAAATACTTGTAATTCCAAGTAGTTAGGAGGGAAAGGCATGATGATCACTACAGGTTTGAAGCCACCCTGATCTACACAGCAGTTCCAGGGTAGTTAGTGTCATACAGCAACACACTGTGTCAAAAGCATGCACGCACACACACACACACACCACAAACCTTTATTAAAATAGATTTTTATGGATTCTCTTAGGGAGAGGGGGTGTGATGGGTAATCTTGGGTGTCAACTTGACTGGATCTGAGATTAACTGAAAGAGATCTTCTTGATTGGATCATCTAAAGCCGGGAGACACACCCTAAATGTGGGCATTACCCTCTGATGGAAGCCCATATAAAAGACCACGGCAGTGGAGAACGCGGGGCTTCTTGCTGCTTGCCTTCTCTCTCGCTGGTGAGTTCATCTTGCTGCTGTAGACTGAAGACTAGCTGATCTTTTGGAATTTGTCAGACCTTCAGCACCAGATTGAGACTACTGAGACATCCAGCCTTGTGGACTGAGCCACTACGGATTCTCAGCCTCTCCAGTGTGGTGCAGCCATTGTTGGACTACTCGGACTCTATCCTGTGAGGTAAACTGATAAATCTCTATACATATACATTCATTCTACCAGTTCTGTTTCTTTGGAGGACTCTGACTAATACATA
>NW_008353027.1:3987079-3988102 GCF_000622305.1 Nannospalax galili
GAGCAAGAAATTTAGTGACTCTATACATAAAACATTTGATGATTTGTGGAAAAATAAGAAAAATAATGATGCTGGCTGGTTACTTCTAGCATCTCTGGATAAAGTGATGAAGATATACAATGAGTTTAATGATAAAATTGACAAGCTCCATATTCGAATCAACAGTTTAAATGTTTCCAAGTGTGCCCTGGAAGAGAATCTTCTCTCCAGCAGCCAGAGAGCTAAAGCTGCAGAAAATCAAGCTGGAGACCTAATTATACGTTTGGCTGACCTACAACGCAAATTTAATTCCCAGCCTCGAAGGGTGTCAGCAGTAAAGGCGAGGGCATTGGTAGGAAAAGATTGGAATCCTGACATGTGGAATGGAGATATGAGGGAGAACCCTGAGAAGGCTGAGGATTTTGAATCCTCAGATGCTGAGGAATTTGGTTCACCTGATGAACTAATTGAACCACCCTCAGTAACCCACTATCCCCACCCTTGCCTGAGGCAACTAATCCCATTGAGGAAGATAATCCCATTCAGCAAGACAAAGCTGATGTCCCTCAGGGCCTAGTTATTGTTTCTTCTAGACCTATAACCAGACTTAAAGCTAAGCAGGCCCCTAGAGGAAAGATAGAAAGTGTGGTCCATGGGGAGGTACGCTACACCACTAAAGAACTTAGTGAATTTGCTAATTCTTTCAAACAGAAATCTAATGAATATGTCTGGGAATGGATTTTAAGGGTATGGGATAATGGTGGAAGGAACATAAAATTGGATCAGGCTGAGTTTATCGACATGGGCCCTCTGACTGGAGATTCTAGGTTTAATATGGAAGCTCGTGCTGTTAAAAAGGGTGTTAAAAGTTTATTTGATTGGTTGGCTGAGTTATTTATCAAAAGATGGCCTACTTACAGAGAGCTGGAGATACCTGATATCCCTTGGCTTAGTATTGATGAAGGAATTATAAGGCTCAGTCAAATTGTTATGCTCAAGTGGATTCGCATTGCAAAACCAAATCCTCCACAATGGGAGGGCCCA
>NW_008353027.1:3988644-3989919 GCF_000622305.1 Nannospalax galili
AAAAGCATTGTGGCCCTCCAGTTAAAGTAGGGGCTTATGGAGGTCAGGTGATAAATGGAGTTTTGGCTGAAGTGTGACTGACAGTGGGTCCACTGGGTCCCAGAACTCATCCTGTGGTTATTTCCCCAGTACCAGAATGTATAATTGGGATAGCTATACTTAGGAATTGGCAGAATCCCCACATTGGTTGCCTGACCTGTGAAGTGAGGGCTATTATGGTTGGAAAGGCCAAATGGAAACGACTGGACTTGCCTCTGCCAGGGAAAATAGTGAACCAAAAACAGCATCGCATCCCTGGAGGGATTGCAGAAATTAGTGCTACCATCAAGGATTTGAAAGATGCAGGGGTGGTGATTCCCACCACATCTCCCTTTAACTCTCCTATTTGGCCTGTGCAGAAGACAGATGGGTCATGAAGAATGACAGTTGACTATCAAAAACTTAATCAAGTAGTGACTCCTGGTATGCAGCTATTGATTTGGCAAATGCTTTCTTCTCGATACCAGTTCATAAGGACCACCAGAAGTAATTTGCTTTCAGCCGGAAAGGCCAACAGTATACTTTTACTGTCCTGCCTCAAGGGTATATTAACTCCCCAGCATTGTGCCATAACTTGGTTCGAAGGGATCTTGATCGCCTGACTCTTCCACAAAATATATCACATTGGTCCACTATATTAATGATGTTATGCTGATTGGATCCAGTGAAAAGGAGTAGCAGACAGTCTGGACTTGTTGGTAAAGCATATGTACATGAGAGGATGGGAAATAAATCCAACCAAAATTCAAGGGCCTTCTACCTCAGTGAAATTTCTAGGAGTTCAGTGGTGTGGAGCATGCAGAGACATTACTTTTAAGGTGAAGAATAAATTGTTGCACTTGGCCTCTCCCTCTACTAAGAAAGAAGCACAAGGCTTGGTGGGCCTGTTTGGATTCTGGAGGCAGCACATTCCTCATCTGGATGTGTTACTGTGACTCATATATCAAGTGACTCGGAAGGTAGCTACCTTTAAGTGGGGCCTGGAACAGGAAAGGGCCCGTCAACAGGTCCAGGCTGCTGTCCAAACTGCTCTGCCCCTTGGGCCATATGATCCAGCCGACCCAATGGTGCTTGAGGTATCAATGGCAAATAACGATGCTGTTTGGAGTCTCTGGCAGGCCCCCATAGAGGAATCACAGTGGAGGCCATTGGGATTTGGGAGTAAGGCTTTGCCTTCATCTGCAGACAACTATTCTTCCTTTGAGAGACAGCTCTTAGCCTGCTATTGGGCCTTAG
>NW_008353027.1:3990190-3990494 GCF_000622305.1 Nannospalax galili
TGACTGAGGAAGAGAAGACTAGGGCTTGGTTTACAGATGGTTCTGCACGCTATGCAGGCACTACTCAGAAGTGGACAGCTGCAGCATTACAGCCAATTTCTGAAACAACCCTGAAGGACACTGGGGAAGGAAAGTCTTCACAGGGGGCAGAACTGCAGGCAGTGCACATGGTCGTGTATTTTGCTTGGAAGGAGAAATGGCTAGAAGTGCGATCATATACTGATTCATGGGCTGTAGCCAATGGTTTGGCTGGATGGGCAGGGAGTTGGAAAGAGCATGATTGAAAAATTGGTGAGAAAGAGAT
>NW_008353027.1:3991070-3998650 GCF_000622305.1 Nannospalax galili
CCAATTAGGTGGCAATAGCCTGGAGGGCTGGGGCAGGGTCCTCCAGAAGGCAGTGTATGCTTTGAATCAGCGTCCAATATATGGTACAGTTTCTCCTATAGCCAGGATTCACGGGTCCAGGAATCAAGGGGTGGAAGTGGGAATGATTCCACTCACAATCACCCCTGGTGACCTGCTAGGAAAATTTTTGTTTCCTGTGCCATCGACTTCGCATTCTGCTAGCTTGGATGTTTGGTTCCAGAGGAGAGAGTGCTTCTGCCAGGAGAGACAACAAACATTCCGTTGAACTGGAAGACACTTTGGACTTCTGATGCCCTTAAGTCAGCAGGCTAAGAAAGGAATAACAGTATTAGGAGGGGTGATTCACCCATATTACCAGGGGGAAATTGGACTTGTTCTCCACAATGGAAGTAATGAAGATTATATCCTTAGGATATAATCCTTAGGAGATTCCTTAGGGCAACTTTTGGCGCTACCATGTCCTGTAATTAAGGTCAATGGGGAACTTTAACAACCCAATCCAGACAGGACAACAAATGGCCCAGACTCTTCAGGGATGAAAGTATGGGTCACTCCTCCAGGGAAAGAGCCAAAACCTGCAGAGGTGCTTACTGATATTGGAGTAAATACAGAATGGGTAGTAGAGGAAGGTAGTTACAAGTACTAACTTAGGCCACGTGACCAGTTAAAGAAACGTGGATTGTAATTGACATGAGTATTTTTGTCCTATTTGGTTAAGAATAGGCTTGTGCATGTATGCACATGTTAAGCAGATACTTGAGTTATTCTGAATATGTAATTGAGATGTGTTAAATGTTGTGAACCTATATGATTATATTGGGTTATGAGACACTAAAGGACTAAGCGTTCCTTGAAGACCTTATCACCTACTCTAAGATATAAATGCATTGGTCATTGTGTGATGGGATAGTCATATCACGTTAGGTGAAATTATGACCTCAACATTGTTTTCATTTGAAAATTAAGCATGACATAGAGAGATGCTATTGTGTATCAAGTTGACAAGGGGTGGACTTGTGATGGCTAATCCTGGGTGTCAATTTGACTGGATCTGGGATTAACTAAAATGAGAGAGATCTCCTTAATTGGATCATCTAAAGCTGGAAGACACACCCTAAATGTGGGCGTTACCTTCTGATGGCAGCCCGTATAAAAGACCAAGGCAGAGGAGAACGCGGGCTTCTTGCTGCTTGCCTTCTCTCTCGCTGGTGAGTTTGTCTTGCTGCTGTAGACTGAAGACTAGCTGATCTTTTGGAATTTGTCAGACCTTCAGCACCAGATTGGGACTACTGAGACATCCAGCATTGTGGACTGAGCGACTACGGATTCTCAGCCTCTCCAGTGTGGAGCAGCCATTGTTGGACTACTGACTCTATCCTGTGAGCTAAGCTGATAAATCTGTATACATACATATATTCATTCTACTGGTTCTGTTTCTTTAGAGAACCCTAATACAGGGGGAAAACCAAAACAAACACAACCAGAAAATGTGGGCTAATTCCCAACCAGGGAGAATTTTGCACCCTGGAAACACTGAGTAACTGGAGACATTATTAGTTGTCAAAGACTTGTCTGTGTGCCAAGCAATTAGTGGACAGAAACAAGGGAAGCTGCTAAACATACAATTCATGGAACAGCTCTGCCAAACAACTACACTGACCCAAAATGCTAAAGCAAAGAAGGTAATTACAAGGTACCGAAAGGTGATGAATAAAAAAGAAATCTACATGGCAGAAAGTATGCAAAATCAGAGCACCACTGAGGCAGTCAGCAATTCGCCCAGGCTCCTTTCCCTTTACTATATGTGCTACTATGTGGACAGAAATTCTTCAAGATTGTCTATGGTGCCAACCACTTCAACTTCTCAGCAAACATGAATGACTGTACACCAACCCCAGTTACACACTCAGCTGTGCAGTCTTCTCAGGAACCTTGCAGCCCCAGCCTTGCCTAGCACAAGATCCAGCACGAAGAAGGCTTCCTGCACAGACGGCACAGTGGAGGTACAAGGCGGGACCGGTGCCCTCTTTCCCATACGGTTCCCATGTGCTCCGCCACTTGCTGTAGTTAACTGTACTCTAGATTCTCCTGGCTTCATATGGACTACAGACTAGGCAGGACAATGGAGTGAACATACCTAATTCAGGGGCTGAACTTTACTTCCCAACTTGGGGAGGGTGCTCCATACAAGTTCTTTCTCTCTTAACCCTAAGCACCACATATAATTTTATTATATCTCTTCATCCGATTTTATAAAAACTTACCCATTTAATCTATTGTGTGGATTCTTTCTCCTGTCTGGACACAGACAGATACAACTGTTTGAAAGGAAGTAAGGGGCCACATCAAGATAGCTCAGCAGTTAAGAGCACTGAATGCTCTTGAGGAAGACCTGGTTTTGATTCCCAGTACCCACATGGCAGCTACTAACTGTCCTTAACTCCAGTTCTGGGGAATCCAAAGCCCTCTTCTGATCTCTGTGGCACTGCACAACATGGGTGCACTCACATACATGCAGGCAATACACTCATACACATAAAATAAAAATAATAAAATATTTATAAAAAAAAAAAAAAAGACGGCTCAGCAAGTAAAGGTGCTTGCCACCAAGCATGACAACCCGAGTTCAATCCTGGGACCCACATGTGAGAGAAAGTCTATTCCTGCAAGTTGTCCTCTAATCTCCACATGTGTACCATATGTGCATAAACTAAAACAATTTAAGACACAAGAAAGGATCTTATTCTTCATATAAAATGATATTCTTATATAAATAGGCATTTTTTAGCAACACTAAAAGTGCTATAACCAAGAATAAACTTATTGTATGGGTTTGTTTTGAGACACGGTCTCATTCCATGGTTCAGACTGGTCTGGAACTTGACAGTAGACCAGGGCTGGCCTTGCACTTGCAGCAATATCTCAGGCTCTGCCTCTCAGGTGTTGGGATTACAGATGCGTACTACTACGCTAAGCTGGACTAACTTTTGAGTAAAAGTTATTAGAAGAGATCAATGAAAGTCAAAGAAAGTCAGTGCTAAGAGCGAATCGTAGGGAGCTGGAGAGGTGACTCAGAAGTTAAGAACACAAGCTGCTCTTGCAGAGGATCAGGGTTCAATTCCCAGCACCCACATGGCAGTTAACAACTGTCCAAAACTCCAGTTCCACAGAGAATCCAACACCTTCTTCTGACCTCCATGGGCAATGCACAATACAAACGTACTTACACATACAGGCAATACACTCATACACATAAAACAAAAGTAATAAATAAATAAATAAAGATGTGTGTGGTAACACACATCTTTAGTCCCAGCACTAAGAAGTAAGGAGGGAGAGGCAGGTGGATCTCTGTGTGATGGAGACCAATCTGGTCTACAAAGTGAGTTCCAGCCCAGCTGGGGCTATAGGGAGATCCTCTCTTCAATGTTATATTTTTTAAAAATTATTTTTATTTTATGTGTATGAGTGTATTGCCTGCACGTATGTGAGTGCACCAGTGTTATGCAATGCCATGGAGAAGAGAAGAGGGCTTCGGATTTCCCTGGAACTGGAGTTAAGTATGGTTCGTTGCCACCACGTGGGTGCTGGGAATCAAACTCGAGTCTTCTGCAAGAGCAGTCAATGCTTTTAACCGCTGAGCCATCTCTCCAGCCCCCAATGTTACATTTTTTAAAAAGAAAAAAATTTGTCAACTTTTTGCTGGTGGTTCTGGCAGAGTGTATTTTATTTTGTTATTTTAAAATATTTTATTTATTTTTTTATGTGTATGAGTATATTGCCTGCATGTACGTGAGTGCACCCATGTCGTGCAGTCCCTCGGAGGTCAGAAGAGGGTTTCGGATTCCCCTGGAACTGGAGTTAAGGACGGTACATAGCTGCCATGTGGGCCCTAGGAATCGAACCCGGGTCCTCTGTAAGAGCAGTGTTCTTAACCGCCGAGCCATCTCTCCAGCCCCCAGAGAGTATTTTATTATTTCTCTTCTCCTGATTTATATGAATAAACTAATTGCTAGTTTTATTTTTTCCCATTTAGCTCAGTGTGTGTGTGTGTGTGTGTGTGTGTGTGTGTGTGTGTGTGTGTGTGTTAGAATTAGAGCTAAGTTTGAAAGTTGTTGGCCAGCTATGGTGGGACACACCTTTATTGCCAGCACTAATGAGGCTGAGGCAGGAGAATCATGAGTTTGATGTCAGGCTGGGCTTCATGATGTAGGGGACAAAAAAATAAAATACCTTGATGAATGCTGTAAGAACTCTGCATTTTGATAGAAAACTCTGTTTAAAACATTGATTTAGATTTACTTGCTAGCTTGCCTGTTCCGCCTGATTGTATCTACCACACATGGATGATTAACCTAGTTGAAATGCTAAGAATTGAAGTGCTGTAAACCTCCTTCCTGGACCCTGGACCCCCGACTCAGTTGATTTACAATGTGTCCTGTAGGCCTGTTTGCACATACCAGATAACCGATAAGGAACAAAAGAGGGAGGTTGCGCCAGGCTTACACCAGATCTACCCTTCCTGGAAAAGATGTTTAAACGAAACTATAGCTTTTAGAAGATGATTGATTAAAGTGTCTGCTGAGGAATACTTTTTGTGTAATGACTATGTGGGCCTATATAATCTGTACCTGAAACTGAATGGGGGTCGATCGTTCTGACCAGACTTGCGTGTCTTGGGAAGCCGTTCGGCCCCAGCTAGCTGGAAAAGTAAAGACTCTGCTTGATTTTTACATCTCCAATCCCATGTGTTTGTCACCTGGAGGGGACCCATCGAGTCACGGACCCTAACAATAGGAAGATGCTGTCTCAAAGAGAAGAAAGTTGAAATTGGTCTACATTTATCATTATAGTTATACAACTTCATGTAGTTTAAGAAATCTCCAAAAATCATTATGCTTTCATTATTTATAGCTAATGCTCTAATGACTCATAAAATAAATCGCTAATTTTTACTTAAGTATAACTAATAGCATATTTTTACTGTTAAACTATTACTGAGAAACAAGTTAACTTTGTTTTAGGTTTTTGTTTCATTTTGGGGGATGAGGCTGATAGCCCCACAGGCCTGGAATTCAAGGCAATCCTCCTACCTTAGAGGTCTCCCAATGGCTAGAATTACAGGCATCAACTACCATGTTATGCTCACAAGTTGACACATTCACTCATTTGTTCTTTCATTTCTTCTTTTTTTTTTTTGTTGTTTGTTTTTAAGACAGGGTCTCACTATGTAGCCCTGGCTGCCTAGAACTCACTATATATACCAGGCTGGTCTTGAATTCACAGAGATCTACCTGCCTCTGCCTCCCAAGTGCTGGGATAAAAGGCATGTGTCACCATGCCTGGCCCCTTTTACTTATTTTTATGTATGTTTGCCTATATGTATGTATGTGCACCATGCACATGCAGTGCTCACAGAGGCCAGAAGAGGGAATCAGATCCTAACAACTGGAGTTATGGACAGTTGTGAGCTGCCAGGTAGGTGCTAGGAACTGAACCTGGGTTCTCTGCACAAGCAGCAAGTACTCTTAACTGCTGCATCATCTTTCTGGCCCCCAAGTGGGTATGTTCTTGATAAGTGTTGTTTCTTCAGCTTTATTTTATTAGCATATAGAAGAGATGTCAATATTACAAAATCATACACTTAAAAAAATTATTTTTTTTGAAGTCTATGTATGTATGTGTCTGTATGTGGATATATACACAACACACACACACACACACACACACACACACACACGCCCAAGGAGGCCCAGCGGTATCGGATGCCCTAGAGTTGGGGTTATAGGCAGTTATGAGCCACCTCTCCAGTCACATGAGTCTATTTTTTAAAAAGAGATTAAAAAGAATTCCTGGGCTGGCAAGCTGCTTGAACATGCTCGCTGCTTGACAACACAAGCCTGCCTGACCTGCCTTCGATTTCCAGAGCACATGAAGGTGGAAGGAGCGAGCCCATCCCACAAAGCTGCAGCCCATGTGTCCCCACAAGCATCATACACACAGTAACAATTAATCAGTCAATTTCTTCAAAATGAGAAAAAATTGGAAGGAAATAGGAAACGGTGAGATTACCTCCTGAGCACATGGTATACACTTCCTGGTCTTTAACAACTATAATGCAAAGACAAATGCTACAGTGTGTCAAATGAATGTCATTGTGGCAGGTCGTAAGGCTGACTCTAAAATGCCTTTTAGAGAAACAACAACAACAACAACAAAAACAAAACAAAGGCTGAAAATCACTCCTGGTGGGAATCTACTCTCCAAAAAATTGTGCATCTACCACTACTATTATTCAAATCAGTATTAGTAGTACCTGTGTAATTTATGTGGTGTTTTAACTAGAGGCTTTCAAGATATTTATCAGAAAGCATATGCAAATATAAACCTATTTGAATTCATTTCCTCTCTTTTGTATTTGTAAGGCAAAATGAGGAGGCAGGGCAAATAAGAATTACTGGTAGACTGCCCCAAAGCAGCTATCAAATAAGTAGTCCCTACCATAAAACTCCTTTGTCTTCTCAGAACTATGTTTAACAGGGCAGCTGGGCTGATCAAGGAGCAGGGAGCACTTTCTTTCCCTTGGGGCATCTACTAGTGCTTGGACACTACTCAGCAACACACACACACTTTTCTACATGACAGAAAGAACTCTGGGTCTACTGCATGATGTTTAAAGTAACTGAGATACATGCGATGGGGCTCCCAATGAAAGCAAAGTAACCTTCAACCATTTTCAAGGCCTCTAAAAATACACAGCAAAAGCAAAAGTAGGCAGGCTGGTAGACTAAACTCTACCAGGGCTCCTTAGGGGTGTAAGACCTGGAGGAGGCTAGTCCTAATCTTGTATATGAACATACCTTGGTGGGAGGACTGTACCCAAGGAATTTGCTTCTTGAATGAATCAACAGAGGAATAAAACCTAGATCAAAAGTAGACTTGGCAAAGACTGCTGCTGTCAGGATAAGTGACAGAAGATATGCACCTTTCTGTCCTAACAAAACAAGCGTTATAATCTTAGGAACACATTTTTAGGGTAAAATTTTTTGTGTTACCTCTTTAGCCCTAACCATTATCACCTCGTCTCAATCACTGCAACAGCCTCCTAGATGGTTACTGTTGGGAAAAAAAATGAAATACCTTGATGAATGCTGTAAGAACTCTGCATTTTGATAGAAAACTCTGTTTAAAATGTTGATTTAGATTTACTTGCTAAGCTTGCCTGTTCTGCCTGACTGTATCTACCACACATGGATGATTAACCGAGTTGAAATGCTAAGAATTGAAGTGCTGTAAACCTCCTTCCTGGACCCTGGACCCCAGACTCAGTTGATTTACAATGTGTCCTGTAGGCCTGTTTGCACATACCAGATAACCGATAAGGAACAAAGAGAAGGAAGTTGCACCAGGCTTACACCAGATCTAGCCTTCCTGGAAAAGATGTTTAACCGAAACTACAGCTTTTAGAAGATGTTTGATCAAAGTGTATGCTGAGGAATGCTTTTTGTGTAATGACTATGTGGGCCTATATAATCTGTATCTGAAACTGAATGGGGGTC
>NW_008353027.1:4002873-4007801 GCF_000622305.1 Nannospalax galili
TTGCCCTGAAGGAGGAATGTTGTTTTTACAGAGACCATTCAGGTATAATAAAGGATAACATGGCAAAGATACGAGAGGGATTAGAGAAACGAAAGATGGAAAGGGAAGCCAGTCAAGGGTGGTTCAGCTCTTGGCTTAATCAAACTCCTTGGGTGTCAACCCTTCTCTCCGCTGTTGCAGGGCCCTTAATTATCCTTCTCTTGCTTGTCACGATTGGGCCCTGTATAGTAAACAGACTGCTGAGGTTTGTCCAAGAAAGAATAGACTCGGTTCATCTCTTGGTGCTGCGGCAGAAGCACCAGGTTGTAGAGTCGGCTGAGGAAGATTCCTCAGTTTTACCAAGACAAGGGGGGGAATGTTGGAAAAAAAAATGAAATACCTTGATGAATGCTGTAAGAACTCTGCATTTTGATAGAAAACTCTGTTTAAAATGTTGATTTAGATTTACTTGCTAAGCTTGCCTGTTCTGCCTGATTTGTATCTACCACACATGGATGATTAACCTAGTTGAAATGCTAAGAATTGAAGTGCTGTAAACCTCCTTCCTGGACCCTGGACCCTGGACCCCAGACTTAGTTGATTTACAATGTGTCCTGTAGGCCTGTTTGCACATACCAGATAACCGATAAGGAACAAAGAGAAGGAAGTTGCACCAGGCTTACACCAGATCTAGCCTTCCTGGAAAAGATGTTTAACCGAAACTATAGCTTTTAGAAGATGTTTGATCAAAGTGTCTGCTGAGGAATGCTTTTTTGTGTAATGACTATGTGGGCCTATATAATCTGTATCTGAAACTGAATGGGGGTCGATCGTTCTGACCAGACTTGCATGTCTTGGGAAACCGGTCGACCCCAGCCGGCTGGAAAGTAAAGACTCTGCTTGATTTTTACATCTCCAATCCCGTGTATTTGTTATCTGGAGGGGACCCATCGAGTCACGGACCCTAACAGTTACCTCCTCCAAACATGATCCAGACTCTTTTATAAATATAAAACAAATCATAACAATAAGGAATAAATTTTTTCAATATTTTCCTAATAGGCCAAAAAGACTATGTGGTACACACCTTTAATCCCAGTACTCAGGAGGCAGATCTCTGTGAGTTGGAGGCCAGTCAAGGCTACATAGTGAGACCCTGTGACCCCAAAAAGAATATGCTACAATGCACATTAATAATGTAGTTAAGTAAAACAATCCTTTTCTTTTTAATTGTGTGTGTGTGTGTGTGTGTGTGGTGTGTGGCCATGTTCATGTGTGTGCAGGGTGTGTATAGATGTATGCACATATGTGTGGGAGGCCAGAGCACAACCTTAAGCATCATTCATCTTCAGATACTGTCCACCATATTTTTGAGACAAGCTCTCTCCTACTGGCCTGAGGCTGAACAATTAGCCCAGGATCCACCTACCCAATGAAGGGATTCTAAGCACTAGCCACCACATCCAGCTTTTCACATGGATTCTGCAGATCAAACTCAAATTCTTGTGTCTGCATGGCAAGTACTCATTGACTGCTACCCACCCAGTCTCCAAGAATTATTTTTTAGATAATCATATCTTCTTTTAGCCTACAACTGGGGCACACTGGTCAATGTCCAACCAATCCTGCATGCAAGAATTAATAAATACTGCAAGTAATCAAATGCCTTTCCCCAGGGTACCAGTCTTCTCCTGGCTCCACTGGAGCTCTGCTGATCCTACATTCCCTTGAGATCTCCTACATTTCTTACTAAATCACGCTGCCTTGCTTACTTACTAACCTCCTAGTCACAGTTCTTTTCTTGCCTGGAAAATGCCAAGTTTGTCCTCATCTCAGTTTTAATAGGCTGGGATCTCTCATCTTCAGATGGCTGCTTCCTTCTCACTATTCAAGTTTCAACACAAGTGTCAAGTCAGACTTCTAGTCCTAAGTTCTCCAATAACTCCCTAGACCACAACTATTTTTCTCTAAGCATTTATCATTACTTGAAATTGCCCCATTTACATCAGGGCAATTACATTTTGTTCTCTGTCTTTCTACTTTATCTAAAATATAAGTCCCATGAGGCCAAGACCTTGCCTTCCATATCTTTAGCTCTAGAAAGTTATAAAGAACATAAACCCAATGAGTGTTTGTTAATCACTAAATAATGAATGAATGAGTTACTTGGGCAAGTAGAAACAGGACAAAGAAATTATAGATACAGCACAACTAGTGAGAAATTCAGACATTCTGGAGACACAAAGCCCACACTCTCAGACTTGGCATTTAATAGCTATGAGATCCATCGAACAAGGTGCTGTGTGTGTGTGTGTGTGTGTGTGTGTGTGTCTGTCTGTCTGTCTGTCTGTCTGTCTCCATGCATGCCTGTAAAAGCCAGAGGAGGTATCCTGCTCTTTTACTCTCCACCTTATTTATCTGAAATGGTTTTTCATTGAACCTAGAGCCAGACTGGTGGCCAACAAGCCCTAGTGAGTCTCTTGTTTCTACCCCAACGCCAGCACTGGGGTTACAGGCATGTCAGCTTTTTATGTACACACAGGTATTCAAACTCAGGTTCAAATGTTTACACAGAAAGTGTTCTTATCCACTGAGTTATCTCAGGCCTGAACAGGTGTTTTTTAAACAAAACTTCAATTTTTTCATCTATAAAGACAATTACAGTAACACATTCATGTTACTGAAAGAAATAAAGAAGTGAATAGATACCAAATTCTATGTAAGTGTTTACAATCACCATCATCCTTTAGGCTTGCTGACATTAAGCTTCTAGATCATACAAGGTAGTATAGGGATCTGAATGGAAATGGGGCCCTGCCCAAATGTCATCACCACAGGCTTGCTGGAGTGTTCAGTCTGCTTGGGACCAGGGAACATGAAACTCTATGTGTGTGTTGCTTGCTGGAGTTCTGCAACTGAACAGTCTTGGATAGCCATGGTAAGGGTAGTAAGAGCCATAACAGGATACAGCTCACTTTACACTATAAGCCTTTTATGCTTTATGTCCTGCTCTACTTCCTCCAAACCTTTCAACTGCCATAGGTTCTATCTTTTCACTTAGGACACAATTTGATTGCCATTCACATTCCATCAATTTCAACTGCATTCCTTCAAATTCTATCATGAAATAAGTGGTGGGAATAGGAATCATGAGACAAACACATCTATACCAACATCTAAGGGGGCCCAGTTTGGACACACTAGTTTGAATTCTATCTTTAGCACCCCTAGCATGAGATAATTATTTTTCAGCCCTTCCCTCTTCTAACATGTCTTAGAATATTGGAGGTGGACCAGATGACAGATTACTTCCTATCATGTGTAAGCCTCTGAATTTGACC
The DNA here is from genome assembly GCF_000622305.1 of Nannospalax galili. Classification (NCBI taxonomy): domain Eukaryota; kingdom Metazoa; phylum Chordata; class Mammalia; order Rodentia; family Spalacidae; genus Nannospalax; species Nannospalax galili. Next base: position 4,006,194 of record NW_008353027.1, read on the forward strand.
CCCACCACTACTAAACACAAACACACCCACCCCACACCCTGAAAAGATTATTATAGAGGGTAGGAATGAAGCACAGTGGTAGAGCACTTTCCTGGCACGTGCAAGGACCTAGGTCCAACACTCAGCACTGCAACAACAACAGGATAATGATAATAAAATACAATGCAAAAATTAATGTGGGGGGGGAAGGTTTCCTTTTAAAGTGGAAAGGTGGAAGTTTCACAACTCATAGATTATTATACATAGATCTATAAAACGCAGCCAATAAAAAAATAGTTGCAGATGAAAACTTCATAAATGATTAAATTAAGGGCTGGAGCGATAGCTCAGTGGTAAAGAACGCTGACTGCTCTTGCAGAGGACCCAGGTTCAGATCCCAGCACCCACATGGCAGCTAACAACCATCCATAACTCCAGTTATAGGGATCCAATGTCTTCTTTTGACCTCTGCAGGCACTATACAACATGGGTGCACTTACGTACATGCAGGTAATACACTCATACACACAAAATATAAACTATTAAAAAAAATAAATGGTTAGCTGGGCATGGTGCTGCACACTTTTAATCCCAGCACTTGGAAAGGCAGAGGCAGGCAGATCTCTGAGAGTTCGAAAACAACTTGGTCTACATACTGAGTTCCAGGCCAGCTGGGGCTACATGGAGATCCTGTCTCAAAAAGACCAAAATAAATAAGTAAATAAATAAATAAATAATGGTTAAACTATTGCTAAAGCTTAATGAGAACAAATCTTACTAAGTACTGAAAAACATCAGGATAAATTTTAAGGTCAGCATTAGTCAAAAAACTCTAACTGAAAGAAAAAAATATCTTTAAAAGCATTCCAAAAGTCCATCCTCGTTACTATGTTTAAGTGAGCAATTACTATATTCTAATTAAGAAATGTTGCTGCTTCCCTGGGCCTGCACCACCTGCCGCGGGCCTCTCTTCTACCCGCAGGCCTCTCTCCTACTCGCAGGCCTCTCTCCGGGGTAAGTCCATTGTGCCCTCCAAGCCTTGACTCCCCCAGCCTCATTCACCCTCCCATCTCACCCATGGGTCTTTCCTAGTTTGGGTCCTATCCCATTCCTTGTCTTGGGGCCCCAGACACCTGAGGCTTCCTGATCCTTTTCATCCAGACCAACTTAGGGCCTTCTCTGGACCCCGCCCTCACCTCCCTCTGCTTCCCTGGGCCTGCACCACCCCCCAGCCTCTTTCTGGGACACAGGGGCTGACCTTTTGACTTCCTGATCCTTTGCATCCAGACAACACAGCTCCTCAGTGCAGTTCCCAGGAATCCTTGGGGCCTCTTCCCGCCCCATCTACCTTTGCATCTCTGGGTGGCAAGGCCACCAGCTGCCCTAGACCATCTACCTTCTGGGTGGCAAGGCCACCAGCTGCCCTAGACCAGCATCTTTCCTGGACCAGGCTCCCAGGTCAGTCCAACTCCCAAATTCCTGAGGCCAAAATCATTCCTGGAGGGATTCAGGCCTTAGGCCTTAGGAGGAAAACATCTGATCCTCACCTGAATTGGGCCTCTCTGGGAACTCCTGAAGACAAAAGCAATCTGGCCACTCCAATATAAAATCAAAAGAGAGAACGGGAAG
>NW_008353027.1:4008760-4009529 GCF_000622305.1 Nannospalax galili
TCAATAATAACTTTAAATATCAATGGACTGAACTCCCCAAGAATGGAGAAAGGAATAAGTATACCCTAGGGTCAAAGAAAGAAAGTAAATAAAGGTATAATTGTGGGAAGAAAAAATAGACAAAAATGCAAACAGTAATCAAAATGATGGCAACCAATACATATCTTCCAATTATATCTTTGAATATCAATGGACTTAACTTCCCAGTCAAAAGACGCAGGCTAGTTGAATGGATTAAGAAACAAAACCCATCTTTTTGTTGTCTGCAAGAAACTCACCTCACTTTCAAGGACAGACACTACCTCAAAGTGAAAGAACTGAAAAAAATATGTCAAGCAATGGCACTGAGAAAAAAGCAGGTGTAGCAATTCTAATATCTGAAAAAATAGACTTTAAACTAAAACTAATCAGAAGAGACAAAGAGGGCCACTTCATTCTGAACAAAGGAACAATGATTCAAGAAAATACTACAATCATGAACATATACTCACCAAACTCTGGTGCAACCAACTTCATAAAAACAACACTACAGGACTTTAAGATGCAGATTAATCCCAACTCATTAATAGTAGGGGACTTCAATACCCCACTGTTCCCAGTAGATAGGTCAACAGGGCAGAGAGTTAACACAGAGGCATCTGAATTAAACAATACCATATACCAAATGGCCTTAACAGACATCTGCTGAGTATTCCACCCAAGCACCAAAGGACATACTTTCTACTCAGCACCCCATGGAACCTTCTCCAAAATCGACCATATACTGGGG
>NW_008353027.1:4009746-4010149 GCF_000622305.1 Nannospalax galili
ACATCACAACACAACAAAACCTCTGGGACACGCTGAAAGCTGTCCTTAGAGGGAAGTTTATAGCTCTAACTGCCTACATCAAAAAATCAGAAAAAGCACAAGTAAATGACTTAACGTTGCAACTTAACACACTTGAAAAGCAACATCAAACGAAACCCAAACCCAGTAGACAAGAAGAAATAACAAAATTCAGGGCAGAAATTAATGAAATTGAAACAAAGAGAATAATACAAAGAATCAACATTCCAAGAGCTGTTTCTTTGAAAAGATAAACAAGATTGACAGACCGCTAGCCCAATTAACCAAAAGAAAGAAAGAGCACCTCCAAATCAACAAAATCAGAGATGAAAGGGGAAACATACAACAGACAAGAAGAAATAACAAAAATCAAGGCAGAAATCAA
>NW_008353027.1:4011887-4012308 GCF_000622305.1 Nannospalax galili
CTGCACAAAAGTCAATTCCAAATGGCTCAAAGACCTCAATGTAAAGCCTGAAACTCTGAAACTATCAGAAGAAAACACTGGGAAAAACCTATAAGATATAGGCGTAAAAAAGGATTTTCTAAACCACACATCAATTGCTCGGGAAACAAGGTAAGAATTAACAAATGGGACCTCATTAAACTACATCAAAGGAGACAACCATGGAAGCAAACAGAAAACCCACAGAAAGGGAGAAAATCCTCACCAGCAACACATCCGACAGAGGTTTAATATCCAGAATACATAACGAGCTCAAAAAACAGAGAACCAAGACAAGAAGCAACCCAATTAAAAGATGGGCTAAGGAGCTTAACAGAGAGTTCTCAAAAGAAGAAGTAAAGATGGCTATGAAACATCTTAAAAGATGTTCAACATCACTAAT
>NW_008353027.1:4013165-4013471 GCF_000622305.1 Nannospalax galili
GGGAAAACCATGATGGAGGGGTGAGACAATGCGAGAAATAAACAATGCCTAGCTAGTTTTAAAAACCTGAGGGAACCATATTACCCCTACACCCTACTGACAAATTATACATAGCAGATCAAGAAATATATGTCTAGGTAAGGTTTATCTGAGAACAACTGGTCTTTGCACAAGATTTATCTACATGACACACAGTAATCAAAAATATCAGACTGGTGGAACTAACCTTCTTGAGTGTTTAAGAGACATACTTTGAGGCCTATAATAATTTGGTCAGAGGGACATAAAGGACACTTTTTGCTCCTT
>NW_008353027.1:4013898-4014241 GCF_000622305.1 Nannospalax galili
AAAACAAAGACCTCTAGATAGGCTGACTAGATTCACCAGATGGACAAGTAGTGGGGAATGGCTGGGGGTGCTGACAACACAGAAAACAGTAGCAGGGATATCAGAGTATAAGGGCTCTAGTGGGGGGATGGAGGCTATGGGAAGATGCTATCTGGGAAGTGGGTGTAAAAATAAATAAATTAATTAAAATAATAATAATTCTTTAAAGCATAAAAATTTGCTCCTTAATAATTGGTGGATGTGAAAAACCATTGAAATCTACTTGATGACTTTATATCCACGCTCAGAGGTCAAGGATCCAAGTGCAACCGATTATGACTAGTAATAATCAGACACATACAGA
>NW_008353027.1:4014564-4038917 GCF_000622305.1 Nannospalax galili
ATGTCTATTTCAAATTTATTGAAAAGCTGGGTAAGATTCAAAATTCAAACTTTCATTAAAAAACTGTTGTCCTTGTACTCATATGAAATTCCTTCAAAGAATGATCTTCAATTATACTCACATCTTCCCTTAATCCAAGAGACTCCTTGGTTTTTTTTCTTTTTCTTTTTTCTTTTTTTGGTCTTTTGGAGACAGGGTCTCCCTGTAGTCCCAGCTGTCCTGGAACTCACTATGTAAACCAGGCTGGCCTTGAACTCACAGAGATCCGCCTGCCTCTGCCTCTTGAGTGCTGGGATTAAAGGCGTGCGCCACCATGCCTGGCCATGAGACTTAGTTTAAAAAAAAAGATTTAGAGAGTTAGAACACAGTGGTGGCCGAGACTAATTATCAAATGTATTCCTCTCAAGATCACAAACTACACCCAGTCCTCTGCTTTACTTACCATAGTTTTTAAGACTATTGTAAATTTAGTCTATCAGTTTACTACTTTCTAAGATTCAGAGGACCAGAAACAAGCTGAACAATCAAAGTCATTTTCATTTAACTCAGAAGGCAACCCAAAGTCAGAAGACAAAAACAGAAATCTACTTTAAGTTTTGGAAGAACTAAAGGCAAAGATATCCCATGCTATGGTCACTAAAATCTTTCCAAAGTTTATTACACAAGATACTCTCTCTTTAATCGAATACAAATTCCTGATGTTTCTAGTAAGAAAATGTCGATTAGAAAGCACTATTGATTTACCCACTGACAAATGGCAAATGTTTACACGCAAAGGAGCACCAGTACCCACTGAAGGCTCAGCATGCACTCTAACACTTGACAACTTTACCTCCCTGCTGTACTGAAAAGCACCCATGTGCAGGACCCTCCCCAGACTAATTACAGTGCCGACTCCCTGGCACCAGTACTTTTTCAAAGCTCCCCAGATGATTCCAATATGTAGCCAGAGTTAATAATCTCCAGATGTAACGGACAATGCCTTTACTTGGGAATCAGAAGAGATCTAGACTCAAATTCCAGGTCCATCTCTTAGCAGTTAAATCCACTTCCACCTTTTGCAAAGTTGAGAACATTTACCTAAGTCTTACAAGGAATCATGAGATAATGCATGTGTATGTATCCAGGTCTGGGACATCACAGAAATTTATTAACTGTAATAACTTTGAGGTAATCCAAGGGAGATTAACCTTTAAAGGAAGTTCCTAATTTGCAAGCAGTTCATATTATACTATTCACAAACACAAAAGAATGAAATGTCCTCTCCACCTTCCCCACTCCATCTCCTCAAATGGTAAGCAAGTCTAAGCGAAGTGGTCCTTGATTAAACAGCACATCAAACAGAACCACCAAGAGGACTCCAGAGTGAGAGCTTTGAGAGATCCATGGATGCCTATGGATAGTACTCATGTGTATGAATGAAAAGCAGTGCCTGCACAGAGTGCAGTCCTTTGTAAAACACTAAGGTTGAGTGCTGTTCCATTTTCACACAAGCTACTCATACAGTTCTTGTTTTAGGAAAGAGAAGACTACAGCTTAAAACAGGTTAAAGATTTGCCAGATTATCAGCCCAATAGCAGCTGGACAGTGCTAACGTACCATAGAAGATTTTAGTGGTATCTTCTACAGAAGTATTTGTTTACGTCACAAAACAAAGTTTGCAAAATATATACTTCACCAGGTTTAGGAGAAAACTGTTCTAAGTCCAGCTACTTTGGGGGTGGGGGGGATGACTCCAGCCTCCTCAGTAACTTGACTGTCTCAAGAAAAGGCAAAAGGGTTTTGTCTAGCATTACAAAGGCCCTGGACTCAATTCCAAGCATCACCTCTTCAAAACAACAACAGGGGGCTGGAGACCTGGCTTAGCAGTTAAGAGCGCTGACTACTCTTGCAGAGGACCCGGGTTCAATTCCCAGCACCCACATGGCAGCTACAAACCATCTTTAACTCCAGTTCCAGAGGAATCCGAAGCCCTCTTCTGACCTCTGTGGCACTGCACGACATGGGTGCACTCACATACATGCAGGCAATACACTCATACATGTAAAATGAAATAGTACCTACATATCAGAAAAAAAGAAAAAGCCCACCTAGAATTTCACAAACAATACTTTATCACTTCCTATAAGGTTATTTTAGACTAAAGGGTACTGGTTTTAAAATGCACTGGGCTGAGGATACAGTTTCAGTTGTAGAACATTTGCCCAGCATATATAAGGCCCTGAGTTCAATCCTGTCACCATGAAAAAAATTAAAAATAAAAATTTATTTAAGGCTAGTGGGATGGCTAAGGGGGTAGAGGTACCTGCCACAAAGACTGAAACATGACTCAAGTTCAATCCTTAAGACCTAGGTGGTGGAAAAAGAGAGCCAACTCCTCAAGTCGCCTTCTGACCTACACACACACACACACACACACACACACACACACACACACACACACACTCCTCTACAGGCACACAAAATAAATAAAATGTAATTAATTTTTAAAAATTTATTCAGGGGCTGAAGAGATAACCTAGTGGTTAAGAGCACTTGCAATTCCTGCAGTTGGCCCAGTAGCCACACTGGATGGCTCACAAAGCCCTGCCTCTAACCCCAGTTCAAGGGGATCTGCCGCCCTCTTTTGGCCACCATAGGCACTGTGTACACATGATGCAAACCAACAAGCAAGCACACAAACATGCAAATAAACAAAAATAAACTTAAAAATGTTTTCAGTAAATTTCAGTAATAAGTACTATTCATAATCCATTCTACAAAGCATGAAAATTTAAGTCAGAACTTCTAAAAATCTAAAATTGAAAGTAAGGTTAATAAGATCTGGCAAAAATGAAAATAATGTTAAAATCTAAAATTATGCTTATTTCCCATAATATTCATGTATTTGAATTTCATACAATATTTTCTTAAGCTTAACACCTGAAGATAAATAATAAAAAACATCAGGGTTGGCACTCTATTATCATATAAAGCCTTTCCCCTTTAATGCAACTCTCACATTGTCTCCTTTCTCTTCTCACTTTCTTTATTTCAAATCACAATATTCTGTTCTGTTCCCTATTGAAGGTGGAAAATTCTTAATACTTATGTTTCACAAAGTATGCGAAATATAGGATAAAGGGTTTAACACCTTACATCAAAATACCAACTGTGAAATCCATGAAAAGTAAAAATTGGCAAACATACCACAGAACAAGATCAAACCAACTATTAGTAAAAGCAAGACACGATTTTCCACAAATTCCTGAAAGTCTGAATGTGACAGTGATTTGGAATTTACATTTGGAACAATAGAAATTAACTTCAATTAAAAACACTGTGAGAAGCCGGGCGTGGTGGTGCACCCCTTTAACCCCAGCACTCGGGAGGCAGAGGCAGGAGGATCTCTGTGAGTTCAAGGCCAGCCTGGTCCACATAGTACAGCTGGTCTCCAGTACAGCTGAAGCTACAGGGAGACCCTGTCTCAAAAAGACCAAAAAAAAAAAAAAAAAAAAAACACTGAGATGCTTTGATATCTTTCTAAAGATGGAAAAAATAAAAACAAGCTAAATGGAAAAGAGCCCAAGAATTCATTTCCAGTCTGGTTCCTAAAAGACCCTACAGAAAAAGTGCTTCTTGAAGTAGAAAGCCCCTCTGAGGAGAACCATCAGGGCTTGACTGGGATCAGGATTCCAGAGACACTAGAGAAAGAAGAAACACACTAGACAGAAGGACCAGTAGGCTCAAAACTTTTAAAGCTGTACAGAGCATAAAAGTGAGATCTCTCAAACTATTATATACTTGAGTACTAGGAGTCACAGAAAATTAAAAACAAAACATAAAACAAGTACAGAACTGACTGCTACATTTTAGATTAACAAGTTTATTTAGTCTATACTTTTAAAAAATTAGATATTTATCATTTCTGGTATTTGGAAATCTTGCAATTCTTTGAGTTGTAATTACAACACTGACATAAAGTGATTTACACATAAAAGGATTTACAGATTTTGTATTTTCTAAAGTAATAACATAGAAGAGTCTTAAAAACGAGTAACAAGAAACTAGCATTAAATATTTTTTTAACATGTTAAGAATTCTCACAGTCAGAATTCTTTGTCACCACAGCTACTAATCAAGACTGGTCTACAAAGGCTAAGACGCAATGAACATAAACACACAGGGGTTGAGAATAAAGATCCAAAATCATGGAAATCTTAATACAATTTCTCAGCCTTTGCTTAAAATAGCATAAAACCTAGGGTAGGTAACACATTAAACCAGAATTAATTGCTGAATGTTGAGCTAAAATGTGTGTCTGACCATCCAGATCCTGCAGAAAGAATGAATGAATCGGGGAGACAGCAGTAAACTGAATTAGCATGAAAGGAAAGGAAGTGTTAAGACATACAGAACTAGAATACGATGAAGAGAACTAGAGAAGGAAAGGAAAGGAGGCAAAAAGAAAATACACAGATGACAGACACAGCGCCTCAAAAATGTAAAGAGCAGGCCAGAGAGACGGCTCAGCGCCTAAAAGCAAAACACTTGCTGGGCAAGCCTGATAACCCGAGTTCAGATCTTTAGAACCCATGTAAAAGCCAAATGTAGTAGGGCACATGTCTGTAATCCCAGCACACTCCTATGGGGAGGTGGAGGTGGAAACAGGAGAATGGTCAGCAGCTCACTGGTCAACTAGACTGGTGTACACAGCAGTGAGGAGAGACTCTGCCTCAAACAAGGGTGAAGAGGAAGGCTGACACCTGAGGTTGTCCTCCGACATCTGTACACACACCACACCACACCACACCACACCACACACACCACACCACACAATAAACACCACACCACACACACACACGCACACACACACACACACCACACCACACCACACACACACACACACACACACACACACACACACGTAATCAGTCATCAGTAATGCTGGGGATATGCTCAGTGGTAGATCACTCGCCTTGCACGCACTAGGTTCAATCCTGAGTACTGAAAAAAAAAAAGTAAGCTAAATTGATCTTACACTATAATTTGACATTTACTAGTCACTTCAGCAAAAATAAAATCACCACCTCAAATTAAATAAATATGGTTAAGTTTACAACAAGAAAGTTACAAGATTAAATTTATACGAGAGCTGGTTAAATGTTTATATAACAAATGTCTCTGGTTTAAAAAAAGAAAAAAGATTGCAAAGCCCAATTGTGATGGTTTTGTCCTTTAACTGCAAACCTGGAACAAAGGGCAGAAAGATCATGAGCTCCAGGTCAAATCGTGTAACTTATCAAGACCCTGTCTCAAAAACAGTAAAGCACTAAATTAAAATATAGAGTCCCAAACTGAGCCAAGCAAATTATTATACCAGAACTGCACATACACATTCAAGTGCTAAGCTACTGAAAGAGATGAGAATCTCATAAGTAAGATGGCCTAGACTTGGAACTTTCAAACAGTTTGCATACATGATGTAATGGCAGTGGTAATTCATGGAAGCGCTAAAGCACTGTGCATAAAACATAGAATGATTTCATGGTGTTTAATAAGTGGTCATTGTTATTCCAAAAGAGAAGTAGTATTATCCTTTTTTCTGTTTCATTTCAATCAAACACTCACTTGAATATATATTCAACTATACATGCCTATGTGTTTGGATATGTGTATGTTTGGGTGTATAGAATTCTCATAAGAGAAAAACTAAATGTTCAAATAGTAACAGTAAGGTACGGCTGCAAGAATTGATTAGAAAGATATTTCTCAGGCAGATATGGTGGAATAGGACTATAATCACAGCACTCAGGAGGTTGAGACAGTAGAATCATGAGTTTAAGACCAGCCTGGAGTAAACAGTGACACTTTGCCTTAAAATAATAATAATATAAATAAATAAATACTTAAGATAGATAAAATGGTGCAAGCCTATAAGCCCAGCACTCAGGAGGCTGTGACAGGAATATCACTAAAAGTTGACTGTTGGCCTGGGCTATGAGAGTGAACCAGTCTAAGTATAGATGGGGTATATAGGGAGATCCTGTGTTAAGGACAGTGAGAAAGGGAGGGAAGAGAGGAGGGAGGGAATGAGGGAGGAAGAAAGGAAGCCATAACACAAAATAGAAAAATGTGTTTGGACTTTCTCTAATACAATGTATTCATCAGAGTAAGTTCATGTATCTTCCCCTTTTAAAAAGGCACCAAGGAATCTATGATCACTAAGTCAGTTCTACAGAGAAAACTGGAAGGAATACTTCAGTCTAAAGTGAAGATTGTGTACACCCAAGAGAGCACAGGGAATAAATAAATCCAAAACAGTCCATCAAAAAAGGTCTAAGATGCCAGGCGTGCTGGTGCATACCCCTAATCCCAGCCCTCAGAAAGCAGAGGCATGCAGATCTCTGTGAGATCCATGTAGTTGTGGGTAGGCTGGGAATAGGGAGACCCTGTCAAAAAACAGAAACAACAAAAAACAAACAAAAAACCCCAAAAGGTCTAAGAAAACACCATAAAAAAATAACAGGAATTCATACACATTATTCAATAATAACTCAATATTAATGATCTCTAGTCTACAATAAAGAAACACACACCAACAGACTGAATTAAAAAACAGAATCCAACTTTTGCTGCATCCAAGAAACATACCTCACCATCAAAGATAGAACCCACTTTAGAGTAAAGGAATGGAAAAAGTATTCCAAGCAAATGGAACCAAGAAACAAGCAGGCACAGTTATTCTAATAAATGACAAAAAGACTTCAAACCAAAATTAGTCAGAAGAAGGAAGGACATGTCACCTTCAGAGGAAAAACCCACCAAGAGGATACTACAATGCTAAACATTAACACACCAAGCACAGAAACACATTAACTTTATAAGATAAATAGTATTAGACCTAAAACCACAGACTGATAGCAACACAATGATAGTGGGTGACTTCAATACCCCAATCTCATCAACAGATAGGCCATCCAGACAAAACAGAGACCCAAAATAAGTGGATGAACTTACATTGAAGGACATCTGGATACACTAACTTGACAGGCCTTAACAAACAACAGAATGCATGAAATCTGGTGGGGGTGGGTATGGGAGGGTATAGATGGGGGAGGGGGTATAAAGATGATTAAGATGTAGTATATGAAATACACAAAAATTCAATAAAAATTATCAAAAAATAAAGCTAAACAGAGAAACTTTGGAGTTAAGTAACATCATAAACCAAATAAATCTTTAGCTCTACAGCACATTCCACCCAAACACTGAATACACCTTCTTTTTGGCAATCCATGGAACTTTCTCCAAAATTAACCATATATTAGGAAAGACAAGTTTCAACAAACATAAAAAATTCAATATCCTGCATTCTATCTGACCACAAAGGAATAAAACTGGTTATCAACAGCAACAAAAACTACAGAGTGTACACAAACTCATGGAAATGAAACAATACCCTACTCAATGAAAACTTAGTCAAGGGATAATTCAAGAAAGAAATTTTTTAAATTGCTAGAATTGAATGAAAATGAAAATACAACATACCAAATCTATGGGACACAATGAAGGCAGTCCTAAAAAGAAAGTTTATAGCAGTAAGTGCCTATATCAGAAAATTTAAAACATCTCATATTAATAATTTAATGATGCATCCAGGGCCTTGAAAAAACAAAAGCACATAGTACCTAAAAAAAGTAGACAGGAGCTGGAAAAATGGCTTAACAGTGGAGAGCACTGGCTGCTCTTGCAGAGGACCAGGGTTTGGCTTTTAGTACCCACATGGCAGCTAACAACTGGCCCTAACTCCTGGTTCAGGGGATTCAAACCCTCTTCTTGTCTCCCTGAACAGTGTTCACAAACAGGTATACTTACAGCAAAACATATAGTAAAAATACACATACACATAAAGTAAAAATCAAAATTTAAGGGGCTGGAGAGATGGCTCAGCAGTTAAGAGTACTGGCTGCTCTTGCAGAGGGCCCAAGTTCGGTTCCCAGCACCCACGTGGCAGATAACAACCATCCAAAATTACAGCTCCAGGGAAATTCAACACCCTCTTGTGACCTTCACAGGCATTGCATGACACAGGTGCACTTACATACATGCAGGCAACACACTCATACACATAATATAAAATTAATAAATAAAATATTTTTTTTAATTTAAAAGAAAAAAAGTAGGCAGGAAGAAATAAAATTGGGGCTGAAATTAATGAAATATAAATGAAGAAAAACATACAAATAATCAATGAAACAAAGGTTTGGTTCTTTCAAAAGATTAATAAGATTGACAACCTTTAGCCACATTAACCAAAAGAGAGACCCAAATTAATAAAATCAGAGATGAAAAGGGAAACATTATAGACATTGAGGAAATTCAGAGAATCATAAGGACATGCATACTTTAAAAATCTATTTCACTAAAATGGAAAAATCTTTTTTTAAAAAAATAATGAATTTCTAGATCTATGACCTGCCAAAGTTAAGTCAAGATGAAGTAAATAATTTAAATAGATTTATAACACTCCCAACTTAAAAAAGTCCAGGGCCAGGAGGATACAGCATAGAATTCTACCAGACCTTCAAAGAATATACACCAAAAGTCCTCAAATTATTTCATAAAATAGAAAAGGAAGGAACACTTACAAATTCTTTTCACAAAGTTAGTATTACCCTGATACCAAAACCAAAGAAAGACCCAACAACAAAAAAGAAAATTATAGGCCAATCTCTCTGATGAACAGACACAAAAATCCTAAAAAAAAAAAAAAAAAAAAAGCCCAAACAAACAAAAACCTTGCAAAAGCACATCAAAAGGATAATCAAAATATGTAAATCAATGTAATATGTAATATGTAAATATGTAAATCAATAACTGTAATCCACCATATAGACTCAAAGACAGAAACCACTTGATAATCTAATCTCATCAGATGTATATAAAGCCGTCAACAAAATCCAACATCCATTCATGATAAAAGTCACAGAGGATCTAGGGACATGGGAGATATATCTCAACATAATAAAGACAATATACAACAAATCCATAGCCAGCATCATACTAAGCGGAGAAAATCTCAAAATATTTCCACTAAAACTAGAATAAGACAAGGAAGGATGTCCATTCTCTCCACTCCTGTTCACTACAGTGCTTGAAGTCTAAGCTAGGACATTAAGACAAATGAAGGAGATAAAGAGACTACAAATAGGAAAGGAAGAAATCAAAGAATTTTTATCTGCAGATGGTATTCTATATTTAAAAGATCCTAAAGGTCGCATCAGGGGGCTGGAGAGATGGCTTAGTGGTTAAGAGCACAGGGGACTGGGATTCAATTCTCAGTATCCACATAGCAGCTAACAACAATCTGTAGCTCCGGTTCTAGAGGATCCTACACCCTCTTCTGACCTCTGTGGGCACTGCGCCACATGGTGCATGTATGTACATACATGCAATATAATCATACACATAAAAATAATAAGCTGGGCATGGTGGCACACACCAGAGGCAGGTGGATCTCTGTGAGTTCAAGGCCAGCCTGGTGTACATAGTGAGTTCCAGGCCAGTTGGGGCTACAGGGAGACCCTGTCTCAAAAAGACCAAAGTAAGAATAATAACAATAAGTAACAATAATAATAATAATAAATAAATAAAATATTTGTAAAAAGGCTGCATCAGAAAATTCATAGAGCTGATAAACACATTCAGCAAAGTAGCAGGGTCCAAAATTAACACATAAAAATCAGTAGCCTTAGGGCTGGAGAGATGGCTCAGTGGTTAAGAACACAAGTTGTTCTTGCAGAAGACCCAGGTTAGAATCCCAGCACCCACATGGCAGCTAACAACTATCCGTAACTCCAGTTCCAGGGGATCCATCAGCCTCTTCAGTCCTCCACAGGCACTGCACGACACAGGTGCACTTAACTACACACAGGCAATATATAAATACACATAAAATAAAAAAATAATAAATATAAAAATATTAAAATAATACTAAAAAAAAATCAGTAGCGTTCCTATATATCAACACCATAGAAAGAAATCAGGGACACAATCCCATTCTCAATAGCCTCAAACAAACAAGCAAAAAGCGTATCTTGGGCTAAATCTAACCAAAGAAGTGAAAGACTTGTGTTAGGATTAATACTGTGAAAATGGTCATCTTATCAAAAGAAATCTATAGATTGAACACACCTCCATCAAAATTTCAACACAATTTTTCCACAGAAAATGAAAAAAAAATCTTAAATTTCATATTGGAAGACAAACAAACAAACAGGATAACTAAAACCTGAAAAATAAAAACTGCTGACAGCATCACCATCCTGGATTTTGTTAATAGAAACAGCATGGTACTGGCATAAAAACAGACATACTGATCAGTGGAATAGAAGTGAGGACCCAGATTTAAGTCCATACACCTATAGCCACCTGATTTTTAACAACGAGGTCAAAAATACACACAAGAGAAAGAACAGCATCTCCAATAAATGGTGCTGGTCAAACAATAGCTACAATAGCTGAATCTGACAGAAGTAGGAAATATGCTGGAACTTATAGGCATAGGAAAGGACTTTCTGAACAGAACCCCGATAACAAAAGATAAATGGGACCAGATGAAACTGAAAAGCTTCTGTACAGCAAAGGACACCATCATTCAAGGGAAGAGGAAGCCTACAGAATGGGGAAAAAAAAAATCTTTACCAGCTACACATCTATACATCTGACAGAGGATTAGTACCTAGAATATACAAAGAACTTATAAAACAACAACTAGGCATCAAGAAAACAACAAAAATTGGGGCAAGAACCTAAATAGAGAGTTCTCAAAAGATGAAATGTAAATGGATGAGAAATATTTCTTAAAAGGTTCAACATCCTTTAGCCATCAGGAAAATGCAAATTAAAATGAGTTTGAGATTTCATCATACCCCAGTCAGAATGGCTAAGATCAAAAACCTAAGTGACAACAAGGATGTGGGGGAAGGAGGAAAACACTTATTCACTGCTGATGGGAGTATAAACTGGTACAACCACTATGGAAAGCAGTGTGGAGTTTCCTCAGAAAGCTAGAAATAGACCTACCACATAATACAGCTATACCACCCCTGGGCATATACCCAAAGGACCTTACATTCTATTACAGAGATACTTCTCATCCATGTTCATTGTTGCTTTGTTCACAATAGCCAGGAAATAGAAGCAATCTAGATGTCCATCAACTGATGGCTAGATAATAAAAATACATTTATAACTTGGTGTGGTGGCCTTTAGTCCCAGCACTCAGGAGGCAGAGGCAGGAGGATCTCTGTGAGTTCAAGGCCAGCCTGCTGCTCTACATAGTGGGTTCCAGGACAGCTGGGGCTATAGGGAGACTCTGTCTCCAAAAGGCATATATATATGTTTTAAAGCTATATAAGGCATATATATACACATATATATTTAAAGAATGTTTTAAAGCTATAGAAGGCATACACACACACACATATACATATATATACATAGGTAAATGGACAGAGCTGACAACAGTCATCCTGAGTAACCCAGATCCAGAAAGATGTTTTCTCTTATATGTGAATGCTAGTTTTGAATCTTTAAGATATATGTGTTTCATTTACAGTACCCACAAACACCAGGAAATTAGTAAGGGACCATGGAACTGGGGTTTTCAAAGGAGGGACGACAGAATGAGGATATAAAGGGGTAAAGGGAAATAATGGAAAAAGAGGGTTACTTGGAGAATGGGAGCACAGGGTAGATGAGGTAGTATGAGGAGAAATAACTAACACTGAAAGCCTTCTGAAAAGTCCTATGAAAATCTACTACTACAGAAGCTTCCTAAAATATGTATTTATACATACATAGTTTAAATGGAGTTACCATAGAATTGGGAAACAATGCCCTTATTAAGCACCACAGGCTAATAAATAAAAATCCCAGTGCCAGGAATGGGTTACCTCTTTTGGAGGGGTTGGTCAATGGGGGCTCACAGACCCCCAAACATTACTGGCTACTGCCACAAATGGTCAGCATGCAGAAAATAAGAGACTGCAGGGTGCTCAGCCCTAAATAAGGCACCTATATCACACTCCTCCCATCAGCATTCAGGAACTGTTGAGGAACAGAAAACAGATTTTTAAGAGCCAGACACAGTGGATGGCTACAACAAAACACTGTTTTCTGGACACAACAGGGCAGCTGCACATATGAACTCACAGTAGTCGTGACAGCATGCACAAGACCTGTGCAAGTTCAAGTTAGACTAAATATCAGCATGGAAGTGGGAGGTGGGCATGAAGTTGAGGAGCTACTGGCAAATGTTACCTGTTGGGAGAGGGAGTTTTCTTTAAGAGTGTGACCTCTGGTAAGGTGACCATGCTCCAGGGGATGGCCCCATACCCAAGAGTATTTGGGCAACACAAATTAGACTCATTGGCTTGAAGGAAAAAAGAGGACTTGAAGTTGGGGGTTGGGTGGGGAGATAGGGGTGGATTGAAGAGGAAATAAGAGAGTGAATATGATCAAAATACGTTATATGAAAAATAATAAAATACTACTTAGATTTTTAAAGACACCAATCCTAAAATGTATAAAACATATTTTAATGATTCTTTAAGGCAGATCAAATGTAAAATAAGATTTAATAGACATAAAATTGCATTTCAAAAGAATTTAACAAAAATTAATCCTTTGTATTTCCATAAAACTAAATATTCTCTAAAAAATATCTTTAATTACTAATCAGAGCACAGACCCAAGAATCAGCCTAGTGATAGAGAATTTTTTACAAATATCAACCAAATCTTATTCACAAAAGTGTATGTCTATTGCTAATGAACTCTAGGATATATGGGCTTTTACTATGATCAACATTCTTCTTCTGACAAGACTCAATGTGTTCAATTTGTTCTGTATTCTGAAATTAATGTCTTAATGTTTCCCTAAGTTTTATTTATGATGTCTGCACTTGAAGAAGCTATGATCAAAAATATTACATGCATTTATTCATTTGAATTGTGTAACTTCAAAAGCAATCTTCAGTAGTCTAGTAGACTGTATGACTGTATATTAAAAGACAAACACATAAACTTTTAAAATCACACCATTATTATTCTTTGTACGTGTGGGGGGCATATGTTTGTGTGTGTGTTGTGTTAGAATGTGTATGGGAGGGCATGTGCATATGTGTGGAGGTCAGAAGTTGTTATCAGGTGACAGTCTCAATCACCCTCCACTTTACTAAGAAAGGGTCTTTATCTGCACTGGGAGCTCTCTGATTTTGCTAGTCTAGCTTGCTTGCCAGGTTACCCAGAGATTCCCTGTCTCCACCTCTCACTTCCTGAGCTTTGGAATCAGACAGGCCACCATGCTATCCTGGCATTTATGTGGATGTTGAAAATAGAACTCAAGTCTTCGTGATGGGCAGCAAATACTTTATCAGCTGAGCCATCTTCCCAGCACCTCATTCTCATCAATATTTTTTTAAGTACAGAGAAGAACATTGAATGATTCAAAATACATAGCGCAAGCTGCTTTTTATTACATAGTAAAGCTTAAATTTACTTTAAGCAACTTTCTGGTCCGGGCCGGTCAGGGCCGGTCGGGGCCGGTCGGGTCCGGTCTGGGCCGGTCTGCTCCGGTCGGGGCCGGTCTGGTCCAGTCGGGGCCGGTCTGGTCCGGTCGGGGCCGGTCAGATCCGGTCTGATCTGGTCGGGGCCGGTCTGGTCCGGTCTGGTCCGGTCTGATCCGGTCTGGTCCGGTCAGGGCCGGTCTGGTCCGGTCAGAGCCGGTCTGGGCCGGTCGGGGCCAGTCTGATCCGGTCGGGTCCAGTCTGATCCGGTCTGGTCCGGTCCGCTCCAGTCGGGGCCGGTCCGATCCGGTCGGGGCCGGTCCGATCTGGTCCGCTCCGGTCGGGGCCGGTCCGATCCGGTCTGGTCCGGTCGGGGCCGGTCTGCTCCGGTCAGAGCCGGTCGGGGCCGGTTTGGTCTGGTCTGATCCGGTCAGGGCCGGTCTGGTCCGGTCTGGTCTGGTCTGGTCTGGTGTGGGCCGGTCTGGGCCGGTCGGGTCTGGTCTGGGCCGGTCTGGTCTGTGCCCTGCCCTGCCCTGCCTTGCCCTGCCCTGTTCTATTCTTCTATTCTATTCTGTTCTATTCTATTCTGTTCTAACTCCCACTCCCACTCCCACTCCCACTCCCACTCCACTCCACTCCACTCCACTCCACCCTACTCTATTCTTCTATACTCAGCAGTTAGGGCACAGCATTACATGCTATATATCAGGACTCTCCTAGCTCCTCCACTGGCTTCCTCCCCATTACTTTTAAAGACTAAATTTTTAACAATGGCTTACGAGGATTTGAATGATCCATTTCAATTCACCCTTTCCTTCCTGGTCACAATACCCATGACATGTTATTCTTTTAGTTTCTAAAAGAAATACCTGCTGTGGGACAAATCATCATGCTCTATCCTTAAATTATGGTCCAATCTTGATGCCCCAAACCTGATGGGATTAGGTGGTTGGCATAAAGACTGAGTCCTTCTAAATGGGATTAGTTCCCTTACAAATGAGACCCCTGAGTGCTTTCACTTCCTTTTCACTATGCCAGAACTCAGAGAAGGCAGCTATGAACTTGGAGAAAACCCTAACCAGACACTGGGTGTAAAATCAGCTTCCAAAAAGACACTTTTGGTTCCACAAAACGTATGAGGGGGAAAAGACTAGATATACAAGATTTCTTTAAAAAAATTTTTTTAAATTTTATATGTATGAGTGTCTTGCCTGAATGTATATAAGTGCACTATGTGCATGCAATGCTCACGGAGGCCAGAAGAGGGCATCCGGGTCTCCTGGAACTGTAGTTACAGATGGTTGTTAGCCACCATGTGGGTGCTGGGAACCAAATCCCAGTCCTCTGCAAGAGCAGCCAGCTCTTAACCACTGAGCCATCTCTCCAACCCCCATACACAAGACTTCTAACACAGAATGCAAAGGGAGGGAGGGAAGGAGGGAGGACCTTCCTTCATGTGAGGACATAGTAGCAAGGTAGCATCACTGAGACAGAACAAGTCCTCAGCAGACACCGAATCTGTTGGTGCCTTGATCTCGGACTTTCTAACTATGGAACTGTGAGCAATAAAATTCTACTTATAAGTTTAAAAGGCAGGGTGTTGGGATGACACTATAGAGTGGTCTCTGCAGTTGGAGCAGAAAAAATACTAGTACACGAGAAGGCTTTTGTTAACAAAAATCCCATCTAAAGGTGTGTGCATGATGGGCTCATGAGGCAGAGGTAGGCATATCTCTGTGATGGAGGCCAGCTTGGTCTACATAGCAAATATCAGGCCAGCTGGGGCTACGAGGAGACCCTGTTTCCAAAAGATTAAAAAAAAAAAAAATCTACTTACCCTTAGTAGTATGTTCTCTAAAGTACCTAGCACACTCCAATCTTAGTTTGCACTGATGTCCCCTCTGCCTATGACACTCTTTAAGTCCAGGTAAATGTCTGATCCTCTAAACTACTTCAGGTCTTCGTTTAATGCCATCCCATCAGTAAAGGATTTGCCCTCTCCCAACATGCTCCTATCTTTCCCCGCTTTTCTCACATAGCACTCATTTTAACATGACATATAACACACTTTATAAATGTATCTGCATACACACACAGTATGCACCTATTTATTGTGTGCATCATAGAATCTAAACTTCACAAAGATGGGAATTTTCTGCCTGTTTCGCTCCCTGGGTGTTTCCAGTACCTAAAGCACACAACACACAGTACACAATAACTATTTGTTTGAGTAATTAAAATTAAACTAAAGCCAACAAAAGATGAAGTAGATTATAGCAGAAGTGTGTCAGAGTAGAGGAAGACCAAACTAAGCAGAAAGCTTTGCCAAGAGAGACATGGAAAACAAAATGAACTCTACACAACTACATCTAGCGATAAATAACGGAACATACCAACGCTGCAGAAGACAGTGTCATATTAAGGAAGAGAAGAGAGAAAAATCAATCTGTTTTGCTCCCAATTTTTCCATTAAATTGTCTTTTTCTAAGAGGAAAAAAAATAATGCTTCACTGAGGTCAGAGACACTGGTACACACTCAACACTTGTAGGTTCACACAAGTCTTCAAATAAACAGGAAATTTCATCAGAGGAAGGCAAAAACTAAGAGAATTTAAAACTCTAAAAGAGGGCAAAGCAGATGTCTCAGCAGATAAAGGAGGTTTCTAGAGAAGCCTGTCGACCTGAGTTCAATCTCTGGATCCCTTGGCAGAAAGAACCAGCAGCTCCCAAAAGGTGTCCTCTTCCTTCCACATGCACACTAGTGCATGTACCCATATTAACACCCATCGCGTGTGCACACACACACACACACACACACACACAAAACACATTATTGAAAACACTAAAAGGTGGAACTGGAGAAATAGCTTAGCATTTAAGAGCACATACTCTTCCAGGAACCCCAACTCAGGTTCCCAGGACCAGTTTCCAGCAGCTTACAAATGCTTCTAATTCTAGTTGCAGAGGATCTGATGACCCCTTCTGGCCTCCATGGGTACTGAAACTCACACATACCCACACCCAGATACATACCCATATACCAATTAGAAAGTAAAAGTAATTAGCAGATCCAACATAAAGTTAAAAATATATGCAGCCAAAGTAACTGATGCTGCTTTTCATTACAGTGTTGAGGGGCTGGCAGAGAGTGAAGTCAGGTATACTCATTGGTTTTTCTGACATCTAGGACTCAACCTTGATAGTTCTAATTTCATTACAATCATCTTTATTTAACCAAATACCAAGTCTTAGTAGCCCTATATCTCATGCATTTAAAAATTCATCTCTCTGTTTAGGTACTCTGTGATACTACATTTATTTCTGGGAAGTTACCTATTACCTTTTCCCTTAAATGCTGCTTAAAGAGAAGAGAGAGGGACAGGTAAGTGTGGTGGTGCAAACCTGTAATCCTAGCACCCAGGAGTCTGTGGTATGAGGATTCAAAGTTTTTGGGTTGGGAAGATAGCTCAGCTGACAAGGGCACTTGCCTGAGTTCGTAAGTTTATAGTGATTTCTAGTCCAGTCTAAGCTATAAAATGAAACCCTGTCTTTAAGAAAAAAGAAAAAAGCCAGGAGTGGTGGTACACCCTTTTCATCTTAGCACTTGGTAGGCAGAGGCAGGTGTGTCTCTGAGATCGAGGCCAGCCTGTCTTCATAGTGAGTTACAGATCAGCTGGGGCTACAGGCAGACCCTGTCTCAAAAAAAAAAAGGAAAAATAAGGCAAGAAACCACTTTAAAAAAAATTAAATCACTTTAAATCACTAAAACGTAGTATGTGTGATTACTAGCAGTCCCTGAACTTGAATTCTGTGGGATTTGTTTTGTTTTGTTTTTTTCAGACAGGGTCTTTCTATAGCCCTTGCCAGCCTGGAACTCTCTATGTAGACCAGGCTGGCCTGGAACCCAGAGAGATTCACTTGCCTCTGCCTCGGGATTAAAGGTATGTATCACTGTACCCACTCACCTTTGCATTTATAAAGGAAACTCTAGCTTACAGAAGTGATTTGCCACACTTACAGATAAGAGCAGCAGCCATAGGAACAGGGACGAATAGACTCAGTCCAATGCTCCATCTCAGACCAATAAAAGCATGAAGATACAATCACAAAACACCTATCTCGATCACAGAAGCCTCCAAAAAGCAGGAGCCATTGTATCTTTTACATTACCTTGCAAAATAGCACTTGTCACACATAATTTCTATTTCCTCTTACAAACCAGTTTTAAGTTAAAAATGGTATAATGGGGCTAAGTGTGTGGGCACATGTCTGTAACTCAGTATTCTGGAGGCTGAGGCAGGAGGATCTTAAGTTAAAGCCAAAACATAGCACAACTCTGTCTGGAAAAGGGAGGAAATGGCTGAGGGGTATGTATGTGGTAAAATGGCACAACATAATTCTTCTAAAAACCTAATCAGATGAACAGATTAACAATACTTTATAAGCAATCTAAATTTCTAACATATTTAGCAGGTAATACATACCTTCATTTGCAAGTGTATAAAATTTAATTTAAAAAAATACGTATTCACTGTGTATGTGGCAATACACACCTATAACCCCAGCATCTGGGAGGTGGAGAAATGAGGATTAGGAGTTCCAGCATAGCCTGAACTACATGAGACCCTGTCTCAAAAAAACCAAAAAAAAAAAGGAAAAATATATATATTGAGAGCAGACAGGCTGAAAGCAGTCTTACATCATTCCTAAAATACCTTTCACTGACTTCCTCAAATCTCCCACTCATATACATAACCTGATATTAAGAAGAAAATATTATGTACTGGTAGTAGCAATTGCCGCACACATAAAATGCTACTTTCTTTTTTTTTTTGTGACCACTAACTTTGTTTCAGAGAAGCAGTATATTCTTGTATCTAAAATGAAAGTCCATAAAAAAAAAAAACTGAAAGGCACAGTATGCCTTAAATGAGATTTCTTGGTTTCATAAGCTTTTCTTATTTCTCCTTTAGAGAGCTTCAGAAATTAAAATTAGCATTTGAAAGTATTCAAAAATCCTTCAAATTTCTGTTTAGTTGTTATGCTCTACAGGTGCAGCTCTGAATGAAACACACTTACCATCTGCTTTGTCTCAATTTGGACAAATTTACAATTACATCAACAAAAAGGTGAAGCAACTACGACTTCAAAATAATTAAGACCTTCTCTTGAGGTTAAAAAAAATCCTTAAATATAAACTCCATTTACCTAAATAAACTTAAAGAAAGCACTGCCTCTATTTTATACAAATATTACAGTATTTATTCACTTAAATATAAACTCCATTTACCTAAATAAACTTAAAGAAAGCACTGCCTCTATTTTATACAAATACTACAGTACTTATTCACTTACTTTTGTTTGTTTTTTTGAGACATGTCTCCCTGTAGCCCAAATGGCCTGGAACTCACTATGTAGGCCAGGCTGGCCTTGATCCCACAGAGATCCACCTGCCTCTGCCTCCCGAGAGCTAGAACTGATGGTATGTGCTACCACACCCAGCCAATATTACAGTATGAAGAGCTTTAACTTCACTTCCTGGTAGTGTGTAAAAGGGAAAAAATAAAAATAAATCAAAACTGATTTTCTCTCTAAAACTATACTATGTTACAGGAACACAGACACACAGACAGACAGGCACACACACACACACACACACACGATATACACCAACCAAGAGTACTATGCTAGCACAATACAGAAAACATGCCAGTGTGATAACATAAAAGAACAGAAAGGCCAAGAGCATAAAAATGACAGCTGTGGCCCAGCTGCCTAAAAAACAGTCATGTTTGTCTCCTGGGTGCTGGATAACCACACCTGGCATACTGTCAGTCATAAGTTAGGTGCTCAGAATCTGTTAACTCAACAAATAGAAGGCTTCATGTAAATGTGGCAATAGAGAAGGTACAAAAACATGAGAAGTTAAAAAAATCAAAAAAGGACAGAAAGAGTATTCCAGATAGAAAGGACAACAAAACATCTATCTTCTACAAATACACCCTAACTTTCAGCATACTCCACAATTTACATTTACTTCTTACTTACTTACTTAATTAATTAATTAATTATGATGTATGCACCATGACAGGCTTGTGGAGGTCAGGGGAAAACTTGCAGGAGTCAGTTCTCTCCTTCCACCATGTGGGTCCCAGGCACTGCAGTCAAGTTGTCAGACTCGAAGATGAGTGCCTTTCCCACTGAGCTATCTGGCCAGTCCTACTCCACAATTTATGATGATGGTATTGAAAGAGGGTTTCTCTTAGCCCAGGCTGGCTTAACAACCTTGAACTCCCAATCCTCCTGCTTCCACCCCCAAGTACCGGGATCACTTGAAGTCAAATTACTCCTTTATGTGAGCCCCAGCTTGTTTGCTTGTCTGCAACAGGGTCTCATGTACCTGGCTTCCACTTCCTAAGTGCTCGGACTATAGCCATGTGGTACCACAACCAAGCAGACAGTATACCTTCTTTAGGTTATAAGTTATTTTAATTATTTAGTAATAATTTTTGAGGAGGAAAAACCTGGTGCCTGCCAGGTTTTGGAAATTTCCAGATGTATAAGTATGAAATTCCATGTCACCCATATCAAATCTAAATCTAAAAAAAAAAAAAAAAAAAAAAAAAAAAAAACAGAACATGTAATTATCACAAACATATTTGTGCCTTACATACTACATCACTGAAGTCATAACACTCTGAACTTTGCATAGAGTTTAAAAAATACAAAATAACTATAAAAAAGAAGATACACTAGATTATCTCCTTGGCCAAAGACAAACACGAAGTCAAGACATACAACTGTCTTAACTTTCCATGCCATTGTGGACTGGAAAAGTTACCATAATCTTTTTTTTTTAATGCATGTAGGTAAGTACACCTGTGTCATGCAATGCCTGCAGAGGACAGAAGAGGCTATCAGATCCCCTGGGACTAGAGTTACAGACAGTTGTTAGCTGCCATGTGGGTGCTGGGATTCGAACCAGGGTCTTCTGCAAGAACAGTGTTCTTAACTGCTGAGCCATCTCTCCAGCCCCCCCACTTTTTTTTTGTCTTTTTGAGACAGGTTCTCCCTGCAACCCCAGCTGGCCTGGAACTCACTAGGTATACCAGGCTGGCCTCGATCTCACAGAGATCCACCTGCCTCTGCCTTCCAAGTGCTGGGATCAAAGGTGTGCGCCACCATGCCTGGCTGACCATGATCTTAGTAACAAAAAAGGCTGGGCATAGTGGCCCAAATCTGTAATTCAAGCATTTAGGAGGTAGAAGCAGAGGATCATGAGTTTAAGGCCAATTTGTACTATACAATGAGATTCTCTCTCTGGGGATGGGGGAGGGCATGATTATTTCATGATTTATATAAATTTTTCATCAAAATACTTAAAAATTCTGTTTGTTACTATTTCCCAAATAGGAAAATAAAGGGCTCAGTAGAAGTAATTTAAAACAGAAACAAAGAATGAAAACAAAACATTCAACACAGTGAGACTCTGTCTCAAAAAACAAACTTGACCAAAAAGCTTAAAAAGGAAAAAGAAAGCAGTTATTGTGAAAGCAGGAGGCCCTGATTTCGGATCCTAGCACCCACAGAAAAGCCAAGAATGCAATGTGCTCCTATAACCCCAGCACAAAGACAGGTAGATCCTAGGGCTTGCAGGCCAGTGCAGCTCTAGGCTCAGTGACGGACCATGCTGAGCAAATATGGTGGGAAAGAATAGAGAAAAACACCCAACATTACCTCTGGCCTCCATAGGAACATGAACACGTAAGCACCCAGTACACAGCACCCCCACCCCCCCACAAAACACATGAATGAACATACATACAACCACACACACATACACATGCAAAACCATAACCAATTTAGGTTGTGAGAAATAATCTTTCCTGTACATACCTGAACTGAAATATTGGTGCTTTAAGCAACTTCACATTTCATATTTGTATTTTCAATGTCATGCACTATCTCTGAGAGTTGCCTTAATATAAACATCAACAGCATAATTTAATGTGGGACCTTTTCATCCTCTCTGACGTGTATGTGAATGAGCTCATCTTCACTGGGTTCCTCCTGCTGCTATGCCAGCAGTCCCCATTATCTTCTGTTCAACCTTCACTTCCAGCATTATCACTGTCATTGCTGCATTGCAGCTTCTTGACTGATTCCTTCTTTCAATTACCCATGTTCATAAATGTTAAGTGGAAACAAGGATGCTATACCACTACATGCCTTGCCTGTGTGGTGAACAACAAACACATAGTGAACAATCCACAGACACTAAGCTGTGATGTGATTTGTCACTGATATGAAAACAACTCTAATTATGTAATGATGTCTGCACAAAGAAGCTAGCAATAAAATTGTACTTCACATAATTATTCATAGTTAATACGCCACTGTAGCTAAAATTTAAACTGCATAGTGG
This sequence comes from Nannospalax galili, assembly GCF_000622305.1. Taxonomy (NCBI): domain Eukaryota; kingdom Metazoa; phylum Chordata; class Mammalia; order Rodentia; family Spalacidae; genus Nannospalax; species Nannospalax galili. The sequence goes on from NW_008353027.1 coordinate 4,036,542, forward strand.
AGGACCGGTGTTAATTACTTAACCATACATCCTGGAACCATGTAAAGTAAGGACTCTGTATTTACATCAACTGTCTGTGGGCATTAGATGGTGGAGCACTGCAAGCAAGAATAAGAAGCTCTGATCTCCAGAGGTGGAGAACAGAGATGAGCTCCTTTTTCCCTCAGGAATTGTGGTTTTGCTTTGTTCTGTTTTTGTTTTGTTTGTTCATGTATCCCAGGCTGGCTTCCAACTTCCTATGCATCTGATGACCTCGAACTTCTGATCCTTCTGCTAAGTGCACACACTACCATGCCCAGTTCATACAGTGATTGGGGAATCAAACCCAGGGCTAGGTGAATGCTAGGCAAGCACTCTGTCCACTGACCTAATAGCTTCAGCCCTGTCATGAGAATTTTCTAAATCAAAGCAAGGAGAGAGGATCGAAGCACAAAGCAAATGTACTACTGTGAGGAAGAAGAGGCTGAAGCCAGGCCCCTGGTCAGCGTGCATTCTGTTTCTAGTTTGACCCAGAAGACCCATGCCTAAGGAATGAGGTGACACTTTACAGTAACGGCATTTTCTTCAGAAGCTAAACAAAACCTTTACACTGTCTTTAAGCCATGACCTAAGTGATCAGTCTAATGCTAGAGAATCTATGCACACAGGAACACTGGGAAATTGGAATGAGAGGGATGACAAAGTAGCTACTGTGTGGATTTGGACATGGAGGCTAGAATTAATTTCTATTACCAACACATAAATTACTCATAGGGCTATGTGCTTTCTCCTGTTTTCTAAGGTGGCATTCTGAAATTAGACACTGCTGTAGTTACCATTTTGCAGTCCCATCCAGAGCTGCTTGTGGTCTTTTTTCTGCATTTCATTGATTACTTGACTTTTATGTTTTAAAGCATCAGCTTCTTTCATACAAGACATAAAATGAGCTTCAATTGCATCCTTGGACGGACAGTGTAGAAGGTCCTTTTCTGGAAAACTCTATCAAAGAAAAACATATATACACATAAAAAACAAGTATACAAATTAGCTTCTTAAAAGAGAATTATATTCCCTTGTTCCCCAATATTCCCAGCACATTAGATTTTATCACTACAGTAACTAAATACTTTTAAAAAATATATTTTTCATTATTTTTATTTTATGTGTGTGCATGTATTGCCTGCATGTAGGTAAGTGCACCCATGTCGTGCAATGCCCGTGGAGGTCAGAAGAGGCTGTCGGATCCCCTGGGACTGGAGTTATGGACAGTTGTTAGCTGCCATGTAGGTGCTGGGATTTGAACCCATGTCTTCTGCAAGAACAACCAGTGTTCTCAACTGCTGAGCCATCTTTCCAGCTCCTATAAATACTCTTTAAATCAACTTAAAAATCATTACCTATTTGGCACAATTTGTACTCTTCCCAAATAATCCTTATCTGTAAGGTTATCTTTTGCCAGTTCCTAAGCATAATAACTGTGTGGCACTTATAACTGACACCAACAATCACAAATGAGTGGTGGCCTTTAGAGCAAAAAAGGGATCTATCAAGAGGGTTCAGTTATTAGTGTATGCTTACCTTTGAAAAAATGCCTACCTCAATCTAGGAAGACTTTGAAATCTTTAATGACAGGAACTCGGGGAAAACATCAGAGAGCAGTAACAGAAAACATAATGATCTGCTTATGTAGCCAAAGCAGGTGAATTAACTATGGCAAAGAAGAAGTGATAAACGCCCCAGCCAAAGCTCTCTGAGCTCCTTCTCATGAAAAACTCCTCTTCACACAATCTGCCTAAGATGAGAGCACAGTCTTTTATTTTTAATTTTCAAACTTCACGATGAAATTACAAACAGATCCCTAATTCACTGAATTTCTAACTTTTCCTAATGCGTGTTAACCACTGTATGTACCTGCATGTCTTTCTGATCTAAACAAATTCTTGTAGATAAATGTTGAATTTGACATATTTACTCTCCTTCATTAATCTTTCAAGTCAGAAGTATCACAAACTAAATTTAATTTCACTTTTCCATGAATAATGTGAAAAGTTCACTTTAGGTAACAGTTCCCTTGGAAACTGTTGGGGTTTTGGGGTGGGGAGAGGGTAATCTTTCTGCAATTTTGCACTGCGCTCCCACCTTAAGCACTTTACCACTGAGCTAACTCTTCAACCTCCTCTAGATAGTATAACTTTTGTCATTTAATTAAAATATTAATCCAGATGTCCACAATGTGTCCCGATGCACTGAAGTAATCAAACAGCATTAAACTATTTACAAGGAAAGTAAAAAAAAAAAAAAAAAAAAAAAAAAAACCTAAAAAAAAAAACAACAACTCAGGGCACTTTCTTTATAAAAATAACCAAAACAAAAAAAATGTTTTTTCTTACGAAACAC
>NW_008353027.1:4039581-4045926 GCF_000622305.1 Nannospalax galili
GAAACTCAGGGCACTTTATTATGACAATTAAGCAAAGCAAAAAAATGGATTTTTCATGTCACATGTAAATATCTAACATCTGATTAAGCATTTAAGAATTGTCAATATATACCAGGTTTATTACCAAAATCACCTCTATAGTAGACTAAGCATTCAGACAGAAAAATGAGACAATAGTTTACTTGACTAGAATCTGAGAAAAGTTTTCCCAAGATTATTTTGATGTGTGTACACAGGGATGGAGAGGTGATATGTTTTTAAATTTGTTCTTATTAAATTTGTTGTATTTCATACAGAATATTTCAAACAATCTGGTTCATCTTTATAGCCCCATCCTCACCAGACTCCTCCCATAACCCTCCCACTGGAACCCATAGACTCTATCCTGGGTGTTAAGGCCCACTGTGTCAAGTCAGTGTCCCCAGACATTCCCCAGTGCAAGTCCATCCACTTGCAGTCTAGTCAGATCCCTCTCATCTATCTATTCAAACACCTATCATTTCCTTTTTTAAAAAACAGAGCATAGGGTGGGGGTTTATTTACAGAGGAGTGGGTGCCCCCCCCACTGGGTACACTGAAAGTCTACACTCAAATATAGATCCTGTGACTTCCTGATAGCCACACAAAATGGTGAGAGAGGTGCCTCCTGGCATTCTCAGCTTATCTATCCTTAGCCTCTCCTTCACATGCAGCTAAGGTCAACTGATTGGGTAGGAGGGGTAACTGACTCCCCCCTTGACTCCTTGATGAGCATAAGGAGGTGCAACTATAGCTTGCTGGCACAGTGGTCAGAGGACATTTCCAGTTGATACTCCACCCCTTTCTCTGGCTCTTACATTCTTTCCGCCAACCTCTTCCTCAAAACTTCCTGAGCCTTGGAGGGGGTGATAGGTGTGGGATGATCTTCCTTCCATTGTGGCAAGGCAATGAACTTTCAGGTCTCTGCACTGTCAGTTTTCCATGGGCTGTTGGCCCATTTCCGTGGGATTCTATCACCATGAGGCCGGATCCAGGTGTTCTCAGGCAGTGTGATGAGATCTCAGCCCCTACACTGATGGAGGTCAAAACAGGCCCTCTCAGGCTATCTGCTAAGGTCTCACCTTATCCTACCTGAGGTGACTTTTTTTTTTACATATTTCTTTTAATAGATCATTTTCAAGAAAAGAACATGTATATTAGGAAAAAGCAGCTGCCACATACCCTTACAACCCCAGGTTCAGCAGGATGAAACAAGAGGGACACAAGCTCAAGGCATGGGTTACAGAGACTCAAAACCTTCTGTCCTGCCCCCAAAAGCTGAGAACTTAAATGCTGGGTATGGTAATGCATGCCTGTTATCTAAGCATTTGGAGGGCGGTAGTAAGAGGGCCAAGATTTCAAAGTCATCTTTGATGACAAAGTGAGTTCTAGGCTAGCCTAGATTACAAACCTTGTCAAAGGGGCGGGGGAAGAAAGCTATGAACCAACACTAAAATAAGTGAACCAACACCAAAGCACATTAACATTTCTCAATTTTCTTAAATTTTCTAACTCTACAAAGGTGTAATCTAAAAATTTAGCCATAACCAATCATCTCCTTCCTGTTACAATCTACTAGATACTTCTCATCATGTTTCCTAGATCCCATTTGTCCAATTTTTAGAAGAGAGATTATAATCCTCCCTCCCATAAAAGTAGCTATCTATTTTCCCCCTCTAAGTATTGTTCTTCCCACTTAAAACAGCTATACAAAACCAAACACAAACCTCAACTTCAACTTCTCTTTGACTTAAGATCTATCACATCCCACTAACACCCAAACCTTTTAGTTCTTATCAATCCACTGGAGTCAGTGGGCCACCCTGACTACTTCAGCACCTGTACTCTCCAAGATCAACAGTGACACCTTTCAAAATAAGGCTGTTTCAAGCTCTCACCAAACATCTGACACATTTGACAACGCTCCAGTCATCCACAAGTTCCTGTTATCAACACTTCCCATTCTCATCTATTTTCTGCTTCTTTTGCTTTTTCCAAAGACATTCCTTAAATGCTGAATTTTTGTGTGTGTGTGTGTGTGTGTGTCTGTCTGTCTGTCTGTCTGTCTCTGTGTGTGAGTCTGCACATGGACGCTGGAGATCATCTTGAGGGTCATTCCTCAGGAGCCATGCACCTTGTATTTTTTTACTGTGTGTGTGTTTTAAAGTATTTTGCCTAGGACCTCTTAACATCTTTGTGTTGGATCCCTAAGCTAGAGCTGTCAGCTACCCTATGGGGTCCTGGGCACCAAACACAGATCCTCTGGAAAAGCAGTTTTAACTCTTAACTGCTGAGCCATCTCTCCAGGACCCTCCCCTTTATTTTTCCATTCTGTATTTTCACTCCTAATAAGATAACCTACTTCCAAACCACCAATGGACTAATGATTACCACTATTTGTCTCTTGCCAGGATCCTTCTTATGACCTTCAGATTCATACAAATCTAGTAAAATGTCCCATAGGTAAAAGCAACTCAAAAGTCAAAAAACAAACTAAGGCTATCCCCATACCTCTCCATCTTCTGTATCCAATCTGGTTTTTGTCTTTATATCCTAAAAAGATCTGGAATTTTCCCACTTTTCAACATCCCCAATGCTAGTTTCCTTATATCTACTGACAGTTTCTGAAAAGCCTCATAACTGGCTGTTCTATTTGATAAAACTGGATAAAACATGACTAAAAGTAACTTAAGGGAGAAAATGATTTATATGGCTCACACTTCCAGATCATAGCCCCTCCTTGAAGGAAGTGAGGGCAGGATCTAAAGCAGTAACTTAAAGCAGAAACCATGGAGGAACACTGATTGATGGCTCTATCACTGGCAGGATTATGCTCTGTTAGCATTCTCATACAGCCAAGGGAATGATGCCACTCACAGTGGCCTGGACTTCCTACATCAATTACCCATCAAGGCAACCCCCACAGACATGCCCACAGGCCAGTATGACCTAGGAAATCCCTCAATTGAGACTCCCTTCTCAGATATAATCAAAGCTTTCAAGATTCTAAATTACTTTAGGGTCTGCTAACCTATCCACCTATCTCTCACCACCCTATTCCCGACACACACACACACACACACACACACACACACACACACACACGCTCCCTGTTCCAATTCTTGAATATCTTCAGCTTCTTCAGCATTCTTTCGGTTCTTTAGCCACACTCTCTCATTTCTCTATCTTCATACCAACTATTTCCTCCATTTAGAATACTCATTTTCTCCTTGTCTATCAATCAACTGCTCATACATCTGGCCAAAAAATTCCTCAGCTTCAGGTTCCATCTACAGCACATCTAGGAAACTTTCTCTTTCACCCACCAAGTCAAGTTCCCATTGTCCCCACAATGGACTCTATAGTAATAGCACTGGTCAGTACTACAATGCCTGCTAGCATATCACTACATCACAGTACTCTGAAAGTCCAAAAAGCAGAGGTAATGATCTTACCACTCTTAATAAACATTTTTTTTTTTTTTTTTGTCTTTTTGAGATAGGGTCTCCCTGTAGCCCCAGCTGTCCTGGAACTCACTATGTAGACCAGGCTGGCTTTGAACTCACAATGATCCGCCTGCCTCTGCCTCCCAAGTGCTGGGATTAAAGGCACACGCCATCACATCACACCCGGCTCTTAATAAACTTTTTAAAAAGAAATCAATTTACTGAATTCTATATAATGATTCATATATAATGAAACAGATGTTTACTTAGTTGAATTTTGGTACTGAATAACTAACAGCCAAATAAGACAGAGAGCATAACTATCCCACAAACCATCACTACCCTCTCACTCCCCACCAAAACCATAACCAATACTACCACTCTCATTCTCCACCAAAAGTTCACCAGCACCACCAAAAGTTGCTTTGTGCCCTCTGCACTAGGCTTCCTCCTTCCCATGCCAGTCACTTACACAATCCGTTACACCAGATACTAATTTTGCCTATAATAAAATCTCACAAATAGAATCATATATGCAATATTGTATCTTTCACATACCCTTTGAGGCATTCATATTATTGCACACACACACCAGTAATTAATTCCAGTTGTTGAGGGGTTGTCAGTAAATGAATATATCATAATGTGTTTATCCAAGCAGCCTGCTGATATTATAATTATTTCCAGGTCTTACCTATTATTAATAAAGCTATGACATTCCTATGCAATTGTCTTTGTAGACATCTTTTCATCTTTCTGTGGTACACAGCTTCAAACAGAAATGTTGAGCCATATAGCCTAAGTATGTTTAACATTTAAAAAATGCAAACTATTTTCTTGAAGTAATAGAACTTTAAAGACCCATCAGCAATACATGATACTTCTAGTTATTCAATGGCCTCAATTTTATTATCAGTCTTTTTCATTTTATTCATTCTAATGAGTATAAGGTAGTATCTTGCTCTGGTTTTAATTTTCATTTCCCTGAAGACTAAAGATGGCAGGCACCTTTTCACATGTTTATTGGTAATTCTCATGTTCTTTTACAAACTCTCTGTTCAAATCTTTTGCATTTGTTCCAAAGCAACTGATATATTAAGAAACAAGCTGAGCATAAAGTGAATTCTGTGTGTATTTATGCAAATATTGTCCAGGAGAAATATTTGGTGCACATGGAATTCCTACCCAGCAAAACAAATCTGAAAAGAAATGCAGAAACTCTGGGGCCTGTACTTTAGATATATATCTACTACTTCAATTCATTCAGTAGCAACATTCATACACATCAGGCACTACCACGCTCTCATTCCAAATAAGCTTTCCACATCTTCACAACTGACAAACTCAGATCTCCCAATGCCCGTTTTTAATATATTTTTATTATTTTTATTTTATGAATATGAGTGTATTTTATGAATATGAGTGAATATGAGTGCACCCATGTCGTGCAATGTTGTAGAGGTCAGAAGAGGGCATCGGATTCCCCTGGAACTGGAGTTAAGGACGGTTTGTAGCCACCATGTGGGTGCTGGGAATCAAACCCAGGTCCTCTGTAAGAGCAATCAGTACTCTTAACCACTGAGCCATCTCTCCAGCCAATGCCTATTTTTATAAGCACACTTTTATTCTCTTTCAACTTAAAATGCCATGCTTACTGTAATACTGACATACTTCTCAGCCATTTACCATGAGTAAAAGTATGCTGTGGATTATTAGGTTCTTATTTTTTTAATTTTAAAATATTTTAATTATTATTTTTATTTTATGTGTATGAGTATATTGCCTGTGTGTATGTGAGTGCACCCGTTGTTATGCAATGGTTGCAGAGGTCAGAAGGTGGTGTTAGATTCCCTGGAACTGGAGTTATGAACAGTTGTTAGCCGCCATGTGAGTGCTAGGAATCAAACCCAGTTCCTCTACAAGAGCAGTCAGTGTTGAGCCATCTCTCCAGCCCCTGGGTTCCTATTTTTTGTCACCCAAAGTTTTTTGATGTTGTGTAAGTAACCCTTTTCCCTAAAAATCCTGCGGGTTCACTGCACAATCTTTTAAAAATTTATTTTATTTTTCTGAGATAGGGTCTCCCTTTAGCCCCAGTTGGCCTGAAACTTGCTAGGTAGATCAGGCTGACCTCAATCTCAAGAGATCCCCCTGCTTCTGCCTCTGTCTCTCGAGTGCTGGGATTAAGGGCAGGCACCATCATACTACTTTACTGTACAATCTTAAAACACTGCTTATATGAATGGCAGGACTAGAAGAGATCCCTCCCTTTTATCAGCTTTCTGTGAGGCATTCAATAAACCATCACTTAGGATGATGTTTGCTGTATCTTTGGCCAAAATGAGGAAATTTCTTTTTAAGTTTGCTAAGAGTTTCAGTGACAGTGGTTATTGAATTATATCTATGCTTTTTTTCTATGTCTACTGATTTTGTTGTATGGTTTTACTACTTTATTCTGCCAAAGTAATGAATTACACTAACTGATATTTGAATATTGACTCAATCTTGTATTCATGATAAAATCAACTCAGTCACAGTTTGCATTGTTTTTCTACACACTGCTGGGTTCAAAATGCTAATATTTTATTGAGACTTTTACATCCATGTTCATAAGAGATATTGGTCTGCAATTCACTTTTAATTTCTTTAATAGAATCTAGGGTCAGTTCATTTGGCCTCTAAAACAGGTTGGAAAGTGTCTAGAGTGTTTAGTTGTCTTTGTGTCATTCAAGTATAGATCCCAAAGTCCTACAGTGGTGTTGGGCTGGCCCACAGTAGAATCTCAGTATTTACCGAATTAACAGTACATTTTAACCTATCTTTCTTTCTCTCTCTCTCTCATATATACGTGTGTGTGTGTGTGTGTGTGTGTGTGTGTGTGTGT
>NW_008353027.1:4045956-4051336 GCF_000622305.1 Nannospalax galili
TTGGGTCTCCCTGTAGTCCAAGTTGACCTGGAACTCATTATGTAGACCAGGCTGGCCTTGAACTCACAGAGATTTGCCTGCCTCTGCCTCCCAAGTGCTGGGATTAAAGACGTGCACCACCACACCCGGCTCTATTTCAAAATATTTTGGAATACATATCACTCACACACATACACACACACACACACTAAGGCAATTAAACCACCTACATGATACCCCTGAAGCATTTCTTTCAGTTGCTGAAGAATCCACAATGGCAGGCAGTTGGGGAGGGGAGGGACAGGGGACAGAGGAACCTAGAGTAGGGGCTGTGGGAATATGTGCAGATCTGAGAGGACACGGTTGCAGTGACTACAAGGCTGATGAGAAGCTACTGAGATTCCTATGGAACCAAAGTGGAACTTCATAAGAACATAACGGACGAAAAGGAAAAACAAACAAAAATAACAACAATAACAAAACTATGATGGCTGTGCAGGCCCTGATGCCATGTAGGCCAAACTGATATCTTTTTATATTAAGTACCCCAGGTCAGTTTACTGAGATTAAAACAAATCTGGGGGCTAGAGAGATGGCTTAGCAGTTAAGAGTGCGGACTGTTCCCTCAGATAATCGAATCGCAGCACCCACATTGTATAGCTTACAAACTCCTGTAACTCCAGCTCCAAAGGACTGAACGACCCCTTTCTAACCTCCATGGGCACCTTCCAACACATACAAGCCTAGTTTGGTTCACTTTAGTGAGATCCTATCACATGTGCTATCAAAAGTACACATGTGTTTTATCAGCAAGATTCATGGTCCTAACAATTCCACTGAAACTAAAAAATGCCAAGTTGGACCTGAAATTGTACTGTAACTGGAGGTGACAGTGAACTTCTTAGATTTTTAAATAAAATTAAAACAAACTGATCAAACAACAAACCTAACTACTAGATTTTTTTTTTTTTTTTTACTTTCCTCAATTAACAGGAAAAGCTTATTGGGCAATACTGAACCTCTACCTTTGTTTGGAGTAGTTTTATTTTCACACTACTATCAACTGAAATTGTTATATGCACATGTAGTCCCTGCTCTGTGTATACCACTTCAAGCTAAAACTCAGGACCATTAGAATCATAACTCTTATCTGTACAGCTCTGGGGTAACCAAGATCTATAATAACATACTACATGCAAAGCACCTTAGTGCAGGAAAATAATAAATGACCCTCAACTTAGAGGAAAGTATTAAGAAAAGCATGATAGAAAGAACTGAGTGGAGGTGAGTGGCGTTTTCACTGCCGAACTCTCGGGGCAGATAACTGAGGCCTGCTGGAAGAGGACCTCCAAAAGGCAAGTATGTCTGGAAGGCCACTTTTGCTGGCTATCAGCAAAATCTCCAGAACCAGACCACATAGCTCTTGTTAAAACTGAAGGTGTTTATACCCAAGATGAAACCAAGTTTTACTTAGGCAAGAGATGTGTTTATGTACATAAAGCAGAAAACCACACAGTGCCCCTGGTGGGAAACCGAACAAAAGCAGATCAGGGGAAAGGTAACCTGGGCCCACAGAAATAGTGGCACAGTTAGTGTCAAATTCTGAGCAACCTTCAAAGGCCTCCAGCAAAGGCCACTAGACAGAGAATCCATGATGCTGTAACCCTCACAGATTTAAACTAATGGAAATTAAATAAATGAAAGTGGATTTGTATTCCTGTAGGAAGGAAGGGAGGGAGAGGGGAGGCCTTTAGGTACTGACTGAATTAGTTTCTCAAACTCTATGCTCCCTCCCACTGCCCACTGCCATTTAAGACTGTGGTAGTGGTAAGTCAAGAAGTACTTCCAAACCTTATAATGTTGTTTGTGAACTGGAAGGCAGGTGGAGCAGAGGCAAGGTAGTTGGAATAATGAGGGAAGCAACGAGCATTTTTTTAACTTTTTGAGACATATGTAATCAAAGCCAGCTTCAAATTCCTTATGTGGCCCAGGCCCAGGCTTATCTTGAACTCAAAACCTTCCTACCTGCACTTCCTGAGTGCTAAGATCACAAGTGTGCATCACTACACTCAGCTGTGATCAGCACTTTATAATATACTAGGGCAAAATCAGATAAATTTAGTCCGCCTTTTAAAACAGGAATGAACCTCAAAACAGAGGTTCACCAAAGCTTTGGATTTCCATCAAATCCTTCTCACAGTTCAATTAATAGCACAGTATTTTATATATGTATATATATAAAATCAGTAGTATTAAGTTGTTCAAATTTCTACTCATGCTCCTATCTATACCAAGAAATTTTATAATTTTAATTGAGTTTTCTACACTAATATAAATTTTCAAAACTATACAACCTGTTATAAATCTTAAACATAGTTGGGGCTGAAGAGATGATTTGGAGGTTAAGAGCACTCGCTGCTTTTACAGAGGCCTGAGTCTGGTTCCCAGTGTCGACATGAGGCAGCTCACAATCCCCAACTCCAGGGGATCTGATGCTCTCTTCTAGACTCTGGGCACCAGCACTCATATAAGCACATTCCCCTACACAAACACACACAAATAATGTCTAAAAAAAAAAACAAAAACCATAAACATAGTATACTGAGCTCTAATAAACAGAAGGTGTTTATATAATAAAAGCTTAAATGATTTTGCAAAAAGTTTGAAAGAAACTGAAAAGTATCTTTTAGATAAATACTAGTGGGAAGTTAGGAACTAAGAGTGCTCTGGATAAGCAAGAAATAAGTCAGGTATGAGAGTATATGTCTGCAATCCCAGTGCTAAGTCAGGAGGATCACCTCAAGTTTGAAGTCAACCTCAACTGTATAGTGAGCATAGCTTGGAGGTCAGCATGGACTACACAGTGAGACTCTGTCTCAAAAACAGACTTTAAAAAATAAAGAAAACCAGGGTTCAAAAAAAAAAAAGAGATGGCTCAGCAGTTAAGAGCTGCTCTTACAGAGGACCTGGGTTTGATTCCCAGAACCCATGTGGCAGCTAACAACATCTTTAACTCCAGTTCCAGGGGAATTCAATGACATCTACTGATCTCCGTAAGCTCTGCACGACACAGGTGAGCTTATACACATGCAGACAATGCATTCATACTTATGAAATATAAACAACAAAAATATTTTTTTAAAGTACTGCTAAATATCATAAATGGGACAAATGGGAATTATTATTTACACTCTACCTTAAAATGTACTGTGATGTTCCAAGGAAGAGTTGAACTTGATGCAAGAAGATCAAACAGCAAACCAATTGGATAATGCCTAAAAGTGAAAAGGTACATTTTAGAGAAAACAAATACATAAATTTATAACTAAAATTCCAAAGCAAAATTCCATCACATTTTATCACCCAGTGTCATAGGTTTTACTGGCCAATCACAGGAAGGTAACTTTCCATAGTTACATGCCAGGGATAATATGACACACTTTCCAGGTGTCAAGTTTCTTCCAACCCTTTCATTTCCCTAAAGAACTTCAATATACACAATAGGATTACAGTAAAGCACTCTTATCAGCTGCTATAATATCAAATCATCATTCCAGGGCTAATAAAGAGACAACTTTTTTTTAAGTTTATGCATATGTATGTTTACTTACTTTTCTGATAGGATCTCAGTATGTGCTCTGGCTGGCCTGCTACTATCTTGACAAGACTGGCCTCAAACACACAGCAATCCTCCTGCCTCAGCCTCCTTTTTCAGTAGTGGGTAATCAAACCCAGGGCCTTGTATAAGCTAGATAAGCACTCTAATACTGAGCTACAAACCCAGCCCAGATTGAAATCATTAGTAGAGTTTACTACCAAAGTATTCTTTAGAAAATCCACAAATGATCTCTCAAGATAATTATAGTACAACAATATCAAATACATATTATGGATAATTAAGTTGTGGTAACAAGAAATTTAACTCTTTAAAATACAATGTTAGAGCACCCTCTGCTGTCTAATCAAATCACTTCAAAACAAGATTCAGATAATCAACACTTCTATTTCCCTGGTGACTTTTCGTAGATTAACAATACAAAGCACCATGGTTGGAAATGTGCCTCAATGATAAAGTGCTTGCCTAGCCTACAGGAGACCATGTCTTAGAAGATGTCTATATAGCAACTACTTACTGAGCATTCACAATGTGTCTATCACTGTTCTTAAATATTTTTCTGTTATAATTTGGGCAAATTAAAGTAAGTAATTATGAAATTAGGAAAAAATATAAAAATGGGAAAATATTAAGTAGAATTTCATCAGTTATGGTACAAAGAGCCATGAATTGAAACTCTCAGAGCCTGGGTCCTGCTGGACATGGTGGAGAATATCTGTTAGCCAAACGATGACTGGGAGGCTGAGGCAGGAGAATCGCCATGACTTTCAGGCAAGCCTGGAATACAGAGTGCGAACCCAAGTCTCCTGACAGTCTGGGCTACAGAGATCCTGTCTCGGTACACCCTTGCCCCTGCCCCAAAGAGAGACTTTTCAGAGGGCTAGAGATGCAGCTCAGTGGAACAGCACTTGCCTAGCATGTCCAAAACCCTGGGTTTGGTCCCCAAGAATGGTTCAGGAGACACACTCCAAAGAGGAAAGTACTGAATGTAGGACTATGGCATATTTAAGCCAAACCACTGTTCTGCAGTAAAGAAATTAGCCCAAACACCAGTTATTGGCATCATATCCAGAATATAATTTATACTAAACTTAATGAATGTGAGCTAAGACCCAGAGATCACTCTTTAAAGATTAAGCAGGCTTTAGATTCAAGTCTAATTTCACCAAAGTACCTTCTTTCATTTCCTAAGTCTCTTTCAAACTCTCCTCATTTTAATATTCCCAGAATGAGAGCAAGTATTTTTAACCGATTTGTGTTTTCCAATTTCATTTAAATTTTGTCTCAGTCTGTGTCTTTTTCCATTCAAGTGCATGCAAATAAAAGCATCTGAACACTGTATCCCAGCACCTTGAGCTATGCTATAGCCTTCCCTCTACTTCAAATAGCTTTGGAAGCACAACCAAAAAAACTCCAATAACACAGGAAATAACAAAAACTCATCTGCATACAGATAAATCCAGATTGAGAATTGTTTCCAAGAATCTGAAAAATATCACATTAGGCTGGTGAGAGCTTCAACAGATAAAGGCACTTGTCACCAAGCCTGACGACCTGAATTTGATCCTCAGGAACTACATACACAGACACACACAGACACACACAGAAAGAGAGAGAGAGAGAGAGAGAGAGAGAGAGAGAGAGAGAGAGAGAGAGAGAGAGTAAATGTTTTAGTTTGTTTTTCCACTACTATGACAAAACACTCTGACCAAAACCAACTTGGGGAGGAAAGGGTTTGTCTTACATATCCCAGGTCACAGTTCATCAGGGAGCCCAAGGTAGGAA
>NW_008353027.1:4051585-4054833 GCF_000622305.1 Nannospalax galili
GAGGGTGTTGGATCCCCTGGAACTGGAGTTACAGATGGTTGTTAGCTGCCAGGTAGGGGCTGGGATTTGAAGCCGGGTCTTCTGCAAGAACAGTCAGTGTTCTTAACTGCTGAGCCATCTCTCCATCCCCTCGGCCTGCTTTCTTATGCAACACAGGCCCACCTGCCCAGGGGTGGCACCCCCCACAGTGGGCTGGGCCCTCCCACATCACTCAACAATCAAGAAGATGCCCCTCAGACATGGCACAGGCCAGTCCAGTAAAGGCAATTCCCCAGTTGAGGCTCCCTCAACCCAGGTGTGTCAAGTTGGCACTAAAGCTATCCAGCACAACTGACCCCTTGTCAACTTGACACACAAACACATCACTATAAAACCATAACCTTTCCAATTCTTGTCCACAAGATATGATATTAATATCACAACATAAGACAGTACAACCCTAAAAGCCCCACAGTCCTTAAAATCCAAACACTTAAAAGTCCATAGTCTCTTTTAAAAGTCTCAACTGGGGGCTCCTGTAAAATCCAAAACAAGTACTGTCTTATTTCAAAGGGAAGAATCGGGCACACCTAAGCAAAACCAAAGTCCAGCAAAGTAGCTCAAGGCTGGACATCTGGGATTCACTCACGATCTTCTGGGCTCCAAAGGGTTCTGACAGTTCCACCTCTCTGACTCTGCCATCCACAGCACACACAGCTTGTCTCGAGGACCCAGGAAGGCTCCCATTCTGTACCTGCCGCTGCCCTTGGTGGTCACCCCATGGTCCTGGAACCTCCAAAAAGCAGGGGGTCTCCACTGAAACTGAGGCTGCACCTTCACCAATGGCCTCTTCTTGCCTCTTGGGGTGCAAAGCCTCAGGTTCTCTCCATGACCCCTTCAATCCTGGGGTCTTCACTGTAACTGAAGCTGCACTTTCACCTATGGCCTTTCCAGGCCTCTCAGAGTACCAAGCCTCAGCTGCTCTGTGACCCCTTCACGCTTTCATCACCAGAACCATCCAGGAGACTCTTAATATTACCAAGTCCTGCTTTCAGCTAGAGATGGAGGCTCAGGTCCCCTCTTGACCACAGCTTCTGTGTGCAGACCCTGAGGAAATACTTCCCAGAAGATTTCACCATGGTGATGCTGGTCTCTTGTTACTTACAGCTGATTTTTCAGCCCCAGCTAACTAGCATCAATTGTTCCAGTAAAGCAAAGGTTTTACTTCATGTTCTGGTCTCTTCTTAATTACTTCAGCCCCAGCCGACAAGAACCCACAGATTCTCAATTCAAAATATCACACAAACAGCCCTGATAGTCCCTGCTTCCCTTTGAAGCTTCACAAGCCAGGCCTCCATTGTTCACAACTCTTTCAGCATAACTGTTCCAAGCTCTACAGCAACAAACTCTAAGTACTCAATGGCTTTTCCAACCCAACACTCAACAATCAAGATGCCCCACAGACATGGCCACAGGCCAGTTCTATAGAGGCAATTCCCCAATTGAGGTTCCCTCAACCCAGGTGTGTCAAGTTGACACTAAAGCTATCCAGCACAATAAATATATGTGATAAAAACAATTAAGGGTTGGCAAGATGGCACAGCAAGTAAAAGTGCTTATTATCAAGGTTGACAACCTGAGTTCAATCCCCAGGACCCACATGATGGAAGGAGAAAAAAAACTCTGGCAAGCTGTTCTCTAACTTCCACATGTGCACCATGGCATGTACTCATTGACACATATACCACACACAAAATAAACAAACAAATAAGTAAATGTAATTTAAAATTAAAATAAATATTTTAAAAATAGGGGGCTGGAGAGATGGTTCAAGTTTAAGAGCACTGGTTGCTCTTGCAGCAGACCCAGGTTCAGTTCCCAGGAACCACATGGAGCTGCAACTCCAATTCCAGGGAATCCAACGCTCTCTTCTGATCTCTGAAGGCATTATATACTGGCTAAATACTCATACACATAAAAAAAAAAATAGTTTAAAAAAGGTTAAATGTATAAAAAAAGGAATAGTACAATTATTTTTCACATGAAAAGGAAATCAGCCAGACATGGTAGTGTATGCCTGTAATTATAGCACTTGAGAGGCAGAGGCAGGAGGATCAGAAGTTCAAGGTCAATCCAAGATACATAAAGAGATCAAACTGTGCTACATGAGACTTGTCTCGAACAATTATAATAAAATGTCAGTCTGAAAGGGAAATGAACACATTTTAAATCTCTAGTTGGGTGTAGTGGTGTGCCTGCCATCCCAGCATTTGGGATGTGGAAGCAAGAAGACCAGAAGTTCAAGGTTTACCCTCAGATACTTAGTGAGTTCCAGGCCAGTCTAGACTACATGAGACCGTCTTAAAAACAGAACAAGGGGCTGGGGAGATGGCTTAGCAGTAAGAGCACTGACTGCTCTTGCAGATGACCCAGGTTCGGTTCCCAGAACCCACATGATGGTTAACAACCATTCATAACTCCAGTTTCAGGGGATCTGACACCCTCTTCGGACCTCCCCGGGCTTTGCACAACACAGGTGCACTCACATGAATGCTGGCAATACACTGGTACACATAAAATAAAAATAGTAAATAAAATATTTTTTTAAAGGAGGGGAATTAATCAATTTTCTAAACCAAGTTTTGTCAAGATACACTTATAACACAGTGATCAACTTTGATGTGGCAACCAATACGTAAAATGTCACTTTACTAAATCTAGTTTAAGTAAAGATCTGTTCTAAATATTTGGAGAAAGAAAACTGAACAGTGTCATAGACATGACTTGTAGAAGAGTTTTTGATAAATCTGCAAGCGTAAAACACCATAACCAAATGTTTTATTTAACACATAAGAAACTGCTGCTGAAGATTCATGAATTTGGGGGCTACACAGATGGCTCAGAAGTTAAGAACACATACTGCTCTTGCACAGGACCCAAGTTCAGTTTTCATCACCCATGTCAAGTAGTTTACAACCACCTATAACTCCAGCTCCTGGGGATCAAACATTTTCTGTCCTCTGTGGGCACCTGTATGCACATACATATATCATACATACATACACACACACACACACACACACACACACACACAATTAAAAATATTTTTTAAAAAAGAAAATAGGAGGCTGGGTGTGGTGGTACATGCCTTTAATACCAGCACTTGGGAGGTAGAGACAGGCGGATCTCTGTGAGTGCAAGGCCAGCCTCGTCTACATGTGAGTTCCAGGTCAGCTGGGGCTACAGGGAGACCTGTCTCAAAAAGACCA
>NW_008353027.1:4054970-4059300 GCF_000622305.1 Nannospalax galili
TTGGATACAGGGTCTCTTGTAGCCCAGACCAAATTCATTATGTAGCCAAGGATGACCTTAAACTTCTGATCCCTGGCCTCACCTCCTAAGTGCTGGGATTACAGGTATGCCTGACCATGTCTAGTTAATGCAGTGTGAGAGAGTTTATTTACAAGATAGACTACTCATTTCTTTTACCTTTTGTTCTTTCCCTTTTTTTGAGACAGGGTCTTGCAATGTGTACTTGTTATATGGACCAAGGTAGCCTCAAACATATGGCAATCCTCCTGCTTCTTGAATGCTGGGATTACAGGTTTACCATGCTGGGCTTCACTTCTTTCTTTATGGAACTTTGTATAACTTTTTCAGGGCAACATGCCTTCTCAAAGCTAGCATATACTTAATGCTTAACAATGAAGAAAAAGTCACTCACCATTTCAGGGGGGTGCCTTCATATTCAAACCATATCTCACTAACGTCTTCTTGTCTCATAACCTTCTGAAAGTGCTTTTTCACTTTGTCAGTTACCAATGTCAAATAACTGACTCTTGGCAAAAGCAACTGAAATGAAAATTTGTAAAACCATATTTATTTACTCATTATTTTTTGCAAAAATCATACCAAACTTTTTAATTTTAAGGAAAACAGCCATACTTTCTGTATTATTTTGATGCTCTCATCCAAAATCAAACTGCTTTTTATAGAAAAATCAAAGGCCAAAGGTTAAAATATTGGAAGTTTCTAATTGGGTTGTAACTTTTAAGTAGAGCTTACTGCATGTTTGCCTATAATTGACAAATATCTACAGTTTTTCTTATAAGAATACATTATTATAATTATATGCCACACTAATTAGGATAGTCTATAGTTCTACCAAATTTAGTCTAAACACCAATAATTCACCTGTGCTTAAATAACTTGCCAAAATAATATGCTACTTAACAAACTGGCAAAGACCCACTGGACTCTTTCAGAAACGGTTTTGCTGGGGTTAACTGAAAAGGCATTAGTCCAGATTCTATCCATTAACAAAAGTCATTCCAAAGTGGAGAAATGATTGAAGACATCCAGAGTCAACCTCTGGACAGTGCATACACACACACACACACACACACACACACAAAGAATGTGTGTATACAAATAAATACACACAGAACAAACCAAAATAAACATTTTTTTTTTTTTTTTGAGACAGTGTCTCCCTGTAGCCCCAGCTGGCCTGGAACTCACTACATAGACCAGGCTGGCCTTGAACTCACAGAGATCCGCCTGCCTGTGGCTCCCAAGTTCTGGGATTAAAAGCGTGTACCACCACGCCCGGCTAACAATGATTTTTTTTTTTTTAAAGACTGGAAATTTTGTTTAGGATTGACCAATTTATTGCTTTTCCTATAAGTTATATGGATACAGAAACAAATATGTAGCAGAGACCTTCTGTACTTAAAACTGCATTGGAGAGACGGTTTCAGTGCTTGCCATGCAAGCATGAGTGCCCAGGTTCTATCCCTAGAGCACAGTTAAGAAGTCAGTACTGGAGGCAGAAACAGGAAGATCCCTGGGGCTCCATCAGCAGAAGTGAGAGGCTCTGTCTCAAAAAACAAGGTAGATGTCTGTCCTGAAGGTGACCTCTGGTCTCACACATATGTACCAGAACACACATGAACATGTACATACATGAAAACACACACAAAAAAGTAAATTTTATACTTTGCACTAGTTAAAATGTGTAATAAGGAATATGTTGCTTGTAAATTTATTTATTACAAAGTGTTTCATTTTTCAAATGACATACTTTCTGAATGTCATTTGCTCTTAATTGTCTCTATCAAGACAGGTGTTTTTTGGCATCCAATATCAATAGTAAAGACTGAAAATTTTGTCTCTTTTGTTCAATGCTGCATTTCCAATGCCCAATATACTTTCTACATCATAGGAAGCATATAATACATACTTTCTGAATAAATCAGACATTCAGCACAAAGAGCTAAAAATGATAATTCACAGTCAGGTGTGGTGACACACCCTTGTAGTCCTCTTAGCACTCAGGAAGATCACAAATTCCTGGACAGCCCAAGGCACATGGCAAGTCTCTGTCTCACAGAAACAAACAGGAAGAGAGGGAAATATCCACTTTCATGGCATAAATCTACACTGAAATGTATAGTTGCAGTCTTCTGTTCCAAACTGCATGAGAGTTTGCTTAATTAATATAAGTATCCACAGTGACACTAGAAAATAACTCTGATAACTGAATGGCTGTACATGCATTTACAGATACAATTTATCTAGGAAGTATTTATACAGGTTAAAACCAAAACAGAAAACATAGAATAACACTGTCCTGCCTTTCACCTCCTGACTGTCAATGTTTTCCTTGGGTGTATCTTAATAGCTTACTTCAAAGTTCTTTTTTTGAAATGTGGAAAAATATACCTAGCATATTTATCATATTAACTTTTTTTTTTTTTTTTTTTTTGGTCTTTTTGAGACAGGGTCTCCCTATGGCCCCAGCTGTCCTGGAACTCACTATGTAGAACAGGCTGGCCTTGAACTCACAGAGATCCTCCTGCCTCTGCCTCCCAAGTGCTCATATTAACCATTTTTAAGAGTACAGTTCAGTGGCATAACATACACTTACACCGTTGTGTAACAATCACCAGAAAACTCTTACTTTTCACCATCCAAAGAAGGAACTCTACGCTCATTAAAACGTACTCCCCAGATCTCCCTTTTTCCAGCTTCTGTTAACCACTATTCTACTCTCTGACTCTATGAATTTATCTAGTCTAGGCATCTAGTCAAAGTGGAAATATACAAAGGTAAAGCCCTAAGAAATGCTAACATTAAGGAGTAAGCAAAGGAGAGAGATCTGGCAAAGACACAGAAAAAACTGGATCTCTGTGAGTTCTAGGCCAGCCTGGTCTACAAAAGCCAGCTAGAGCTATAAAGGAGACCCTATCTCAAAATATTTTTAAAAAGAAAAGAAAAGGAAAGGAAAGAGAAGGTGAAGAGGGGAAAGAGAAGAGAAAGGGAAGAGAAGAGAGTGTGGCGTGGCGGCTCAGCACACAGTCCCAGCACTTGTGAGGTGGAAGCAGAAGGATCAGAGCATGCTTAGAATCGTCACCCTGTGCTGCACAGTATGTTCAAGGCTAGCTAGGCTACATGAGACCTTTGCTTTAAAAAAATTTCAAAGTTGGGCACAGTGGAACACACCTATAATCCCAGCACTGGAAAGGCTGAGGAAAAAGGATTGGAAATTTGAATCCTATAAAACAATCCTTTATACAGTCACCAACTCTTTGTGTGTGTGTGTGTGTGTCCGTGTGTACATGTGTCCAGAGGCCAAAGGTACTGTTGCAAGCACTAGTGTTTAAATTGTTTTATAGCTGTTTCTAATCAAATTGAAAATGGTAAAAGAGTTGGTGCACACACAGAAATAACACATTTACATAAATAAAAATAATAATAAAAAATAAAGGGGCTGAAGAGATGGGTCAGAGGCTAAGAGTGGACCCTGTTCTTCCATAGGACTTGAGGTCTGTTCCCAACACCTATATTGGATGGCTCACAGCTTCCTATAACTCCAGCCCCTGGGAATCTGACACTTGATCTTCTCGTACTTAAAACAGTCCAAAGGGACTCCCAGATAGTAACCCAGCATAGTACTGGGAAAGAACAGCAGACCCCAGTCTTATCCAAAGGAATACTGACAACCGATTGCTGCTAGATGAAGAAGAGCTGATCTTCCTAAAACAAGACCTCTAGATAGGCTGACTAGATTCACCAGATGGACAAGTAGTGGGGAATGGCTGGGGGTGCCGACAACACAGCAGACAGTAGCAGGGATATCAGAGTATAAAGGCTCTAGTCGGGGGAGGGAGGCTATGGGAGAGTGCTGTCTGGGAAGTGGGCGTATAAATAAATAAAAAAGAAAAAAAAATTCTTCAAAGCATAAAAATTTGCCCCTTAATAATTAGCAGACATGAAAAACATTACCACTGAAATCTACCTGATGACTTCATATCCATGCTCAGATGCCAAGGAGCTCAGAAAGTAACTGACTATGACTAGTAATAATCAGATATATACAGATTAGAAACATGTGCATCGTAGTGTCAATTGCATTAAAAATGAATTTTTCTGTATGAAACTGTGTGGTTTACTAATGAATTGGAGATCTTTTTTTAAGGGTTAAAACCTCATTTAATTTCATGTCTGAAAAGGTTTATACTGAGCAGAATATTGTATAACTGTATTAATTCAACTGTGAACCTAAACATTTACAGCCACTTTTGAAAGAGACGTATCCTTGCTCTTGAAATTGTTATTGAATATGTTTAAGCTGTAATGA
>NW_008353027.1:4059357-4090269 GCF_000622305.1 Nannospalax galili
TCATATTTAAACAGTTTCATATATAATGAAGGAAAAAAGAGCTTTTTACTTGAAATTTTAACTGTAGAAACTATGTCAACTATCAAAGTTTCATCTACAAGTAAATGATTTCTCAGTTACTGCATTTGAACAACAGTATACAGATACACTCTTTTTTTTTGGTCTTTTTGAGACAAGTGTCTCCCTGTAGCCGGAGCTCTTTTAAAAAGAGTATCAGAAGCTGGGCGTGGTGGCACACGGCTTTAATCCTAGCACTTGGGAGGCAGAGGTGGGCAGATCTCTGTGAGTTCAAGGCCAGTCTGGTCTACACAGTGAGTTCCAGGACAGCTGGAGCTACAGGGAGACCCCATCTCAAAAAGAACCCCCTCCCCAAAAAAAAGAGTATTAGAAAGCCAGCCAATATTAAGAGTTTAAATCAGAAAAAAAACCCCACTTCTTTGAAAATAAAACCCCACTTCTTTGAAAATAAAACTTAGCCTGTAATCCCAGCACTTGGGAGGTAGAGGTAGAAAGATCAGGAGTTCAAGGTTATCCTCAGCTACAAGGCCAACCTGGGCTACCTGAGCTCTTATTTCAAGAAATAAAATCATGGAGTTGGAGAGATGGCTCAGCGGTTAAGAACACTGACTGCTCTTGCAGAGGACCTGGGTTCAACTCCCAGCACCCAGACGGTGGCTACGAACCATCCTTAACTCCAGTTCCAGGGGAATCTGAAGCCCTCTTCTGACCTCTGCGGCATTGCACAACACAGGTGCACTCACATACATGCAGGCAATACACTCATACACCTAAAATAAAAATAAAAAAATTTTAAAAAAAGAAGTAAAATCATGGGAGCTAGAGAAATGGCAGCAGTTAAGAGCACTGGCTGTTCTTGCAGAGGACCCAGATTCAACTCCCAGCACCCATATGGTAGCTAACAACCATCCTAACTCCAGTTCCAATGGATCTGACTCCCTCTTCTGACCTACACAGCATTGCACGACACAGATGCACTTATATACATTCAGGCAACACACTCATACTTCCACCTTACTTTCTCAGACTGATCTCTCATTGAATCTGGAGCTCACTGGTTTGGTTAGATTAGCTAGCTAGCCAGGAAGCCCTAGAAATCCTCCTGTCTCTGCCTCCCCAGAGCAAACAGTACAGGCACACACCCAGTTTTTTATGTGGGTGCCAGGGAGCCAAACTCAGTTCCTCATGCCTAAGTGAGAATCACTCTACCAACTGAGCCATCTCCCAAGCCAATAGAGGAGATCTTTATTTTCTTTTTTTCTTGTCTGTGTTTTCTAATTTTTTCTAAAGCATGGATTAGTTGTATATAAACTGTTAATAGTCTCCAGATTCTCAGGATTTTATTTACAAAAGTAGACAAAGTTAAATATCTCCTTTACCACGACTAGCATACTTACATAGTACGGTTCTGCTTCCCGTTCAGTTATCTCATCCTGATACAAAGTGAAACAAGTTGGAATCCGTCCAAACCACACATCTCGAAGCACATCTTTGTCATCTGACATTCTTCCAGTGAGTAAAGCAGTACATATAGGCTTTTTCTTCTGCCAAAGCCAAACTGAAAACAAAATGAAGAACATTCGTTAGGTCTTTGCAAGAATAAATGAAGCTTAAAGACAGAAAATGAATTCCAAAAAAACTTCACCTTAAAAAAATGATCAAGCCAGCACAGTTGCACACACAAGTAGTCCAAATTATTCAGGAAGCTGAGGCTAGAGGATTGCATAAATCCAGGAGTGCAGGGTTATCACTTTTAAAAAACAAAGTGGTGCACACACCTGAAATCTCAGCATGGAGGGTATAGAGAATCAGGAATTCAAGGTCATCTTCAGCTACAGAGTTATAGATAGAGACCATGGTAGACTACATGAGACCCCATCTCAAAGAAAAAGGTTATAGAAGTAATCAAGTTAAAATTCACATGCAGAAACTGGCAAGATGAGTCAGTGGTTAAGAGCCCTGGCTGATATAACAGAAGATGCAGCTTCGTCTCCAAGCACCCATATCAGGTAGTTCACAACTACCTATTACTCCAATTCCAGGGTATCCAAAGGCCTATCCTAGGCTCCTGCATGCACATGGTACACATACTCAGGCCCAAACATACACATAAAATAAATATGTAAAGTTCATATGCAAAGCCCAGAGTGGTGGTGCATGCTTATGATCCCTGTGCTACAAAGGCAGAGATCACAGAAAAGTTAGAGGCAAGAGCCAATCTCAAAAAAAAAAAATTTTTTTTATAAGTAATATTCATTAAATTGTCAGGTAATGAGCTACGTGGAAATGGAAATTACACTTCTGTCACCCTTTCAAACCCAGAACAGCCTTGTCATTTATCTAAAAGAGAGCCCTTTACCTGTGCCCTATGAGCCTCAACAGCCTAATTTCAAAAGACCATTCCCATAATTACACCCACTCCATCCAACACACTTAACCTCTCCTACTCCATATATTATTCTTTCTGGAAGAAAAAAAAAAAATCGGTCAGGTCTACAGACATAGCTCAGTTGGTAGACTATTTACCCAGCATGCACTAAGTCCTGGGTTTAAACAATGACACCACATGAATCACAAGTGGTGGCATATGCCCACAATCCCAATACTCCAGTGAGTTCAAGGTCAGCCTGGGCTACATAAGTCCCTGTCAAAAATTTTTTTTCTTGCTCATACTGGAAAAATCTTTACAAAGCTTATTGCCCTTTCTAAATTTCTAAATCTGAAACTCAAAATCTGGTCCAAAATTTGATCCTGCCAATATTTCCAGCCTTAATTACTATACTCCCTTTTATAACCCTCTAACAATAGTAGCCCCCTAACCTTGCTCTGTTGCCCTGTTGCTCCCCTGTCCTAGTAATGCTCTTTTCTTCCATATTTACCTCTTATCGAAGACCAGGCTAGCCTCAATATCACAGAGATCCACCTACCTCAGCCTCCAGAGTCTGGGATTAAAGACATGCACCACCTTTTTTCATTCTTAAAATAATTATTTTTACTTTGTGTATGTGTGTGAGCACGCATGCACACCACAGTGCATGTATAGAGATCAAAGACAACTTTCAGGAATCCGTTCTCTTCTTTCACCATGTGGGTTCTTCAAATAAAAACATGCTTAGATTCTACACTCAGAAGAAAATTTTCCAAGTTTGCAAACCACACAAAATGAGCTCAGTGAAAGTAAGAAACACCTCATTACTTCCTTACTATAGAACGTTCTCTAAAATAAATTTACGGACTGGAGAGATGACAGTACAGCTAAGAGCTGCTTACTGCTTTTCCAGAAGACCTGAGTTCAGTTCCCAGCACCCATGTCAGGCAGCTCACAACTGCCTATAATTCTAGCTCCAGGGGATCTGACACTCTCTTCTGGCCTCATCAGGCACGCACACATATGCGATATACATTCACACACACATTCACATAAATTTAAAATTTTAAAAATATTTTACTTATTTTTATTTTATGTGTATTAGAGTATTGCCTGCATATATGTAAGTGCACCTGCGTTGTGCAATACATGCGGAGGTCAGAAGAAGGCATCGGATCCCCTTGAACTGAAGTTACGGACAGTTGTTAGCTGCCATGTGGGTGCTGCAAACTGAACCCGAGTCCTCAGCAAGAGCAGCCAATACTCTTAACTATCGAGTCGTCTGTCCAGCCCCACATAAATTTAATTCTTTTAAAATAAAATTGGAGCTGGAAAGATGGCTCAGAGGCTAGGAGCACTGGCTGCTCTTGCAGAAGACCTGGGTTTGATTCCTAGCATCCATATGGCAGCTAATAACTGTCCATAACTCCAGTTCCAGGGTGTCTGATACAATCTTCTGGTCTCTGTGGACATTGTATAACATAGGTGTGTTTACAAACATACAGACAAAACACTCATACACATATGCTAAGAAAAAGGGAAAGGGTTCTAGAGATATCTCTGAGTAACAGAGTGCTTGCCTACCAAGAGTGATGCCTAAGGCCAGCCTCAGTACCACAAATAACAATTCAATATCAATATATACAGAATGGTTTTCCCTTAAATTCCAACAGTAATTTCCAGACACTGGATTCAATCCCATTACCTGACCCTCCCCCCCAAAAAAAGTCACCATCAATATTGTCACACTGGTAGGAAATATAATTAATGAAACTGAAACTTAAATTGGTACTTGAACACCTAAGAAGAGCCGTCACTATAGACTCTTCCCTTCTCTCCAGGAAATGATGACCTGATTGGCTGGTGTCCAGGAGGCCATTTAAGATATGTCTATTAATAGGCAGGGATCACCAAAATACCATGCACATGGAAGTGGCTCCCTCTTCTCGCTGGCCACCCTGCTTTCTTTCTGTGTCATTCTCTTCTGCCTTTTCCGTGAGAACAGAAAGAAGAAACAGCCAACACTCTCTACTCTTAGTTTCTGAGTCCCCCCCCCACCCAAAAGAAATAAAAGGATAGATTTCAAGAAATAGAAAAGAGCTCAAAACTCAACTACAGGCATGGGTTTCAACATTTTGTATTCCAGTCACATTCATGAACATTCTATGGTAGGGTTCTGATTTTAGGTATAAAAACCAATAAAAAATAAATTGATCACTTATTTCCTACATGCCATTATTTCTTTTTGTTTTTGACAGGGCCTCACACTGTAGTCCAGGAGAGACTCCAGCTCTCATCAATCCTGCAACAGCCTCCCCATTGCTGGCCACAACATTTGGCCCACCATTTACAGATATACTTCTTACAGGATTTTGAGGGAAGAAGCTGACTGAGGCAAGGCACAATCTGGTGACATAAATTTTGCAAAACAGTCTAACAGACTTGTGAAATGTAAACAGGGTTACTTACTACCTCAAATTGTACATTCAAATAGAACTTTAAAATATCTTTTTTTAATTTTTTTTTTTTTTTAAGTGTGAGTGTATTGCCTGCATGTGTGTAAGTGCAACCATGTCATGCAATGCCTGCAGAGGTCAGAAGAGAGCATCGAATCCCTTGGAACTGGAGTTACAGACAGTTGTTAGCTGCCATGTAGGTACTGGGAATTGAAGCTGGGTCCTCTGCAAGAGCAGCCAGTGCTCTTAACTGATGAGCTAGTGTGGTCTGGCCTCCATAGACACTGCACACATATTGTACACATATATTCATGCATACACAACACTCATACATGGAAAATAAAAATAAATACACATTTTTTTAAAAAAAAGCAGCAGGGACTAAAGAGAAAGATGGGACTAGGGATGTAGCTCAGTGGTTGAATACCTGATTAGCATTCATGGGGTTTTTTAGTTCAATTTCCAGAATTTTATAAAAAAAAGGCTTTAAAAACTAAGAATAATGAAAAACATTATAAAACAAACAAGAATTATAAGAATAAAGGAAAGAAATAGCTAAAAAATTATTCATCAAATGCAACCTAGTAATATGCAACCTAGTCAACAAAACTGATCCTTTGATATACCTAGCAATGTGGCATATGCTAGGTAACTACAGAACAACTTTTAAAAATCTTAGTCATGGCTCAGTGGTTAAGAGCACTGGCTGCTCTTGCAGAGGGCCTGGGTTCAATTCCCAGCACCTATATGGCAGCTAACAACCATCTGTAACTCCAGTTCCAGGGGACTCTGACATCCTCTTCTGACCTCCAAGAGTACTGCATGACACAGATGCACTTACATACACACAGGCAATACACTCAGACATATAAAATTTAAAAACAAAACAAAACAAAAAAAGCCTTAGTCATTAGCTGGGTGTGGTGGCACACACCCTTAACTCCAGCACTCAAGAGGCAGAGGCTGGTGGATCTCTATGAGGTTGAGGCTATCCTGATCTACATAGTGAGTTTCAGGCCAGCTGGAGCTAGAGGTAGACCCTGTCTCAAAATGACAAAAAACTTAAGTCACTGTTCCATGCCTCCACACGTGCTAGGGTCTCCCTCTAAAGTAGCATTCCTACTTTGTCTTCAGCTTGGACATCACTCAGCACTGAGCTCTCAAGAGCCTGTCTTCTCCTCACGACTCAGATAAATCCTTTCCCCTCAGTTCCTTTACTTTTCCTCTCTGCAGTACTGACAAGCTTGTCTTATTTGTACATACATCACCTGCAGTAAACAGTAACGCATTTCCTTGTAGAAAAGGATCACATTCCACACATCTTTTTACTGCTGATATTTGAACATTTCTAGAGAGACTACAGAAGACCCCAAAATAATCTGAGCATATTAGATTAGATAAAATCAAATAATAATAGTACTGGTGGGGGTAGGGAAGTTGAAGCAAGGCTCTGTAGCCTAGGGTAGACTCAAACTCACTATGTAGCATATACTGGCCTTGAATCCTTGATCCTCCTGCCCTTCCCCCAAGTGCTGAGATTATAGACATGTACTATCTTGTAACTGTAATCTTTAAACTCCAGAAGCAACATATATTTTACATTACCTCATACTTGATATATACAACCCTATACATTCTCATTTTATACAAATGATGAATTTGAGATGGAAAACTTGAATTTTTCCTAAAAACTTGTAGTTTGTAAAGAGTTGCAAGGCATGGTTGTACACACTTTTAATTCCAGTACTTGGGAGGCAGAGGCAGATGGAGCTCTGAAATTGAGGTCACCCTGGTCTACATAATGAGTTCCAAGCCAACTGGGGCTACAGGGAGACCCTGCCTAAAGCAAACAAACAAGAGTCAAGAGTCAAAACTAGAAGATACACTCAGATTTCCTAATCTCATTCTTTGCATCATACCATAATGTTTGCCAACATCCCTTCTAACCCCAAATATCCCTTTGTCCATGGTAACTATAGAATCAAATATTACTTTGTAAGAGCTTTTATAAGAAGGAGTTCATTATTACTAGATCTGTAGTGTTCAAAGAATTTTAAAATATTTGGAACTTTGAAGCTGGAGAGCTGGCTCAGTTGGTAAAGTGCCTGCTGCATAAACATAAAGACCCAAGTTCAGATGCCCAGCACCTACTTTTATGCCAGGTGAAGTAGCATGCTTCTGTAACCCCAGCACTGCAGAAGCAGAGACAAAAGACCCCTGGAGCTTGCTGACCAATCAGCTAGACTCTATGGAGAGCTCCAGGTTCTATGAGAGACCCTGTCTCAAATAATATGGTAAGGAGTGATTAAGGAAGACCTCCTACATCTACCTCTGACTTATATATACACATTCCCATATATACATACATACATACGTGAGCACACAAACACATTTGCGTACACCATACATACACACACACATGCAAAATAAATAAATATATTAGAACTTAAAGGATGGGCAGAATATGGATAAAGTCAAACTCAGATGCTCTTCAACAAACAGTGGGATTACATATCTATAAAAATATCATTTAAGGGGCTGGAGAGATGGCTCAGCAGTTAAGAGTACTGACTGCTCTTGCAGAGGACCCGGGTTCGATTCCCAGCACCCACGTGGTGGCTAGGAACCATCCTTAACTCCAGATCCAGGGGAATCTGAAGCCCTCTTCTGACCTCCATGGCACTGCACAACACAGGTGCACTCACAAACGTGCAGGCAGTACACACATACACATAAAATAAAAATAATAAAATATTTTTAAAATACCATTTAAGTTAAAAATATCACAAGTGGAAACTAGGTAGGTATGGTGGTGACTATAATCCTATTGGGAGGTGGAGGCAAGAGGATCAAGAGTTCAAGGCTAGGCTTGGCTATAAATCAAGTTTGAGACCAGCCTGGGCTACATGAGACATTGTCTCAGAAATTCAAAAAGAAAATATCACATGTTGAAAGTGCATTTAATAACCTACTGAACATCACAGCTTAGCAACACAGTACATGTAGAGTACTGGCTCTTTACCTTCGTGATCTTTCACAACTTGCTGCAGCTGCCAAACATCACAAGAAAGAGAATCATACCACACAGAGCTAGCTAATTTGAAGGTCAGCATTCCAAATTCCAAGTATGGAGTGTAGCTCGGGGATAGAGCACTTGCCTAGCATGCAAGGCTCTGGTTCAATCCCTAGCACTGACAAAGGAGAGCAGGGAAATGGCAGCGTGCAGAAGTCAAAGTACTTAAGAAACTGAGGCAAAAAGATCACAAGTTTGAAAAGCCAGCCTAGGCTTACACAGAATTACACAGAGTCAGCCTGAACAAATCACAGCATTTGTGAAAGGGTTTTTCCTACATACACTATACCACTGTCACCATCAATCCAATTTTGAAGACACTTTTGGAAAAACTTCTAGAAGTTTTTCTTTCATTTTTAAAAGATTTCATTTTATGGGCTGGCAGGGTGGCTCAGCAGGAATAGGCACTTGCTCCCAAGTCTGATAAGTCTGATAACTTGAGTTTGAGCCCCAGGACTCAAACTGCTACCACATGCATGCTCACTCACATAAATAAACACATACACACTAAATAAATAAATAAACAAATAAATAAATGGAGGCCAGAAGAGGGCACCAGGTCCCTCAGAGCTGGAGTTACAGGCATTTGTAGAACACCCAGCTTGCTATAAGTGTGCTGAGATTCAAACTTTTGTCCTTGTGACTACACAGCAAGTACTTTTATGTTGAGCCACAACCCCAGTCCTACAAGTAAGCTTCTTGAGGATAGAGGCTTCTTGACTACTCTATTTCTGAATAGAGTTCAGGGCTAAAGACACAAGTCCCCAATCAACATGTTAATCAATTAGTCCTCGGCAAATACACAGCAAGGTATACACAATCAATAGTCCCCTTTAAAAAAACATTCTATTATTTTTACTTTATGTGTATGAGCCTGCATATACAGAAGAGCACCATGTCGTGCAGTGCCCATGAAGTCAGAAGAGGGCACTGGGTCCCCTATAACTGTACTTACAGACAGTTGTGATGTGCCAGGCAGGTGCTGGGAATTGAACCACCATCTTGTGCAAGAGCAGCAACTGCTCTCAACCTCTGAGCCTTCTCTCCAGCCCCAATTAAAGTCCCTTTAATACTACATACCTAGAAACGTTAACCCATTGCTGAAGCTATTTTTGCTGACAAAGTTCCCAACTACCTAGAAAGTATTTAAAATACAAAATACTCATCAGAAAAAGTTTAGGAATAATCAAAAATAATATATGCTGTCCAGGCCTGGCAGCACAGGGCTACAATTCCAACTATTACAGGAGGATCGTAAATTCAAAGCCTGTCTAGGCTATAGAGTAAATTCAAGGTCAGCCTACTCAACTTGGTGGAGACTGGTCTCAAAATAAAAAGTAAGAGGGCTAGGGCTACAGCTCAATGGTACGGCACTACTTTTATAGCTGTGTAAGTTCTAGGTTCAAATCCCAGTACTGTCAAGAATAATAATAAATGGGGGCAGGAGAGATGACTCAGCGGTTAAGAACACTGGTTGTTCTTACAGAAGACCTGGGTTTGAATCCCAGCACCCACATGGCAGCTAACAACTGTCTGTAACTCCAGTTCCAGGGGATTTGATGGCCTCTTCTGTCCTCCATGGGCATTGCATGACACGGGTGCACTTACCTACATGTGGGCAATACACACATATACATAAAATACAAATAATAAATAAAATATTTTAAAAAAGAATAATAAATGGACACTAGCTAGTCTCCCCTAAAATTAACAAATAACCTCGATTGTGGGTATAAAGTCCCTCTATTCACCTAATCCATCTATTTCCCTATTTTCCTATATTACTATTCCGTATCTTCTCCCTCAGATTTCCAAATGGCCTTCCTCTTCCACTCTCTCAGCTGATGTCTGATTTCTATTTCCTCTTTAGCCATCACTGTGGTTCAGTCTTCCTCAGCAGGGGTTTTACAGAACTGCCCCACCCTGGGGTGCGGAGTAGGGGAGGAGAGGATTTTACAACTCTCCTACACGGTGAAATGCCCCAGGGGTCAGTCACTTCCTTTCAGAGGACCACTTACACTTTTATAACTCCCATTTATATCTTCAGCTCAGCTCGAACTGCAGAGATTGTTTTACATACTATCACATACTGGCTTTGCCATTTGGGATTTAACATGCACAACTGAAAACCAATTTCACATCTTCCTCCTCTCCCCAGTTCTCCACCGTCTTCTCCATTTCACTTAAGTGGCAATTATGTTCTTTAGTTGCTCCCAGCCACAAACCTTAGAATCACCCCTAACTATTCTTCCATACCTGACTGCTCTAGTTTAAAGCAACCACCTCCACTACTAGCACACCAGATTCAAGCCACCTCGACCTTTAACACAGATAAATATTCTTATTTCTGCCCACTCTGCTCAGTCAACATAACAATCAGATCATTTTAAAACCCAATCTGGATCAATTTGCTCCTGACACAAACCCATCTCACTAAAAGTTCTTACAAAGTCCTGCAGGACCCTATACAACCTTGCCCCATAGAACATTCCTCTTCCCCTTTGCTCAATCTTTTTTAGTCAAATTAGCTAGTACTCTCCCGTTTCAGCTTCTGTGGCAGCGCCAATGGATTGTTCTACAGGGCACCTTTTATCACTTTTAGGACTTCAGTCAAATATCTTTTCTATGGCCACAGCTATGATTTCCTGCCCACACTACCAACTTTACTCATTCTCTTTCATTGATTTATCCTTTCTCTAGCACTTTATATCCCGACATACACTTTAATTTTTCTATCAATATCTTCTCATTCCCAATCCCAAACTTCACAATGGCAGGGGCTTTTATTGTTTACTGTTCTATCCAGTGCCTAGAACAGATCAGGTACTCAGCATTTGTGAAATTAATATACTGAACCTACACTTGGTATGTTTATGCTATTCTAAAACTCCATAGAGTCCCATTCTACCTATTTTTTCACAATTCTAACTATTGTACCTTTGGAGGTCAAAGATACATGTTTGTTTGTTGTGATTTTTGGTTTTGTTTTTTGAGTCAGGGTCTTACACTGTAGCCCAGGCTGGCCTCCAACTCAGTGCACTCCTACCTCAGGATCTCAAGTGCAAGGATTATAGGTTTGAGCCACCAGAATCAGTTGGGTTTTGTTTTCTGTTTGTTTGTTTGTTTGTTTGTGTTTTGTGATGCTCAGGATTGAAACCAGAGCCTTGTGCATGCTAGGTTGTTTTGAGCTTTAGTGGGTTTTGTTTTGTGTTTTTTGAAAGGCTTGTGCTCCTCAGGATGGCCACTATGTTTCTAAAGCTGGCCTGACCCTCCTACCTCCACCTCCCCAGGGAGTAAAGATATGGGCCACCAAACTGGGCTCAGAGGACAAGTTTAGCTTAGTGTAAAATTCTAACACTGTTCACAACTGCTAGCCCCAGGCCAACATCCTCATTTTCAAATTCAAAATTCAACAGCTCCCACTAATGAAATCACAAGTATTTCGGTTAGACCCAAGTACACAGAATCAAGGACTCAAGAGATTTACCAGGTTAATTCTTAAAAGCTTTGAATATTCAGCTGTTTGATAAATCTCTGGGTTCTGATTCCTGAAATCATGCTGTGCTTCCTAGAAAAATGCTAAAAAGCCTCAGGAAAAAAAAAAAATGTACAGCCAATCCAGTTCCTAGGTTCCTCAAGTTTGAGTATGCTTTGGAAATGATCCGAACAAAGTATAACTAAAGCAACGAAAGTGTTCTACCATCAGAAAATGCCTTAGTTAGCAATATATCACTGTTATTATTAAAATGCGACTTAAAGAATGGCATTGAAGACAAACTGCCTGGAGTATAAATAATGCGTTAGGGTAGAATCGAAATGCCCCGAAATAATTACGATCTTCCATGAAAAACGCAGGTCCTGAACTTGAGCCTCCGACCCGACGCTACGTTTCCTACCCAGGTAAGGACCCGACACACTACCCAAAGGGACCGGCAGGCTGGCCCAAGGCTCCGGGGGCGGTGTCTCGCCAACCCCACCTCTCCCCGGAGGAAGCACCTTCCTCTCCAGCGCCCTGCCCTCTCCAGACTCGCCTTCCTGCCCCAGCCCTCTTCGGGCCACCCTCCGACACACTTCCTCGCTCCGGGACGTACACAAACCCTACCCGAAGTGCCGTCTCCCTCTCCGGCTTCCCGCCGCGGTGAGGACGCTCAGCGCCCGCTCTGCCTGCCTGACACACACTGTCTTGCAGAGGCGCGGGAGCAGCAGTCCGGACAGCCGCGCAGCCGCAGATCGCACCGTCGCGGAGGTCGCAGCCGAGCCCTGCGGGCACTTCCGCCCTCCCGCAGGTAGTGATCACTGGCGGCAGCGCAGCGGAGCCGGGGAGCCCACCAAGTCCAGTCACCCTCGGCGCCCGGAGATGACGTCACGGAAGCACACGTGGCCTGCACTCCGCCCTCGGAGTTCTGCCCAACCCGGCAGGGCAGGAGTCAGTCCAGAGCTTGCGCAGACGAATCCTGGCGCCTGTAGGCAGAACACAACCTCTCTCAGTTCTGAGGTTCTCTGCTTACAAAGAGTCTGGCACCAGAACACAGGCGTTTGTGTTCCGGCATATTACTGTGACAGTTCGAGAAGAACAGAGAAATAAAAGATCTTGAGACAGCGACTGCGGTGTTCGCGACAGCTTTCCCTGTCGTCACAAAACAGCATTATCAAAGCGTTACTTTTTAAAGAGTGATTTGGGAGCATTGTTTCTTTGGTTTTAAGACAGGGTAGTTCAAGCTCGCCTCCAATCCAGGACAGTCCTCCTACCTCACCCTCTCACAGGTGTGAGTCACCACACCTGACTTTCCAAAGTAATTTCACATCCATTTTCTCAGTTGATCTTCTCAACTCATAGAGAACCACAGTAGGCATTAATGTTTATAAGTAAGCCAAGACGACTGAAGTACTGAACCCTCCCACATTCATCCAAGAGTACCCATTATCATCTTGCTTCTGAAAATCAGTTAATAAACTTACTCTTAAAAACTACTTGACTGGATCTATGCAGAAGTCTTACCAGTCTTTTAAAGGTCGGTTTGTTGGTTTGTCTGGTGTGTGTGTATGTGTGTGTGCCACGTGTGTGCAGGTGCCTGAGGAGGCCAGAAGAGGGCACTGGATCCCTTGGACCTGGAATTAAAGGCAGCTGTGAGCAGCCCAAAGTGCATGCTTGGAACAGAACTTCAGTCCTCTGGAAGAATAGCAAGTGCTACTAATAGCTGAGCTGGGGTTTTTTTTGGTTTTGGTTTGTTGTTTGGTTTTTAGTTGTTGTCGGGACAAGGCCTGACTGACAAACTCTGTGTAGCCAGAGATGACTTAACCCCTGATCCTCCAATATGGTCTTGAATTTATCATGCTCCTTTCTCAGCCTCCCTAGTGCTGGAATTTCTGACATGTGTCACCAACACCTTGCTTTGTCAGCAGCAGCGTAGTACCACCAGAAACACTTCTCTAGGGGCAGTGCTGCCCATGGCAGCCTGAGGAGTTCTTTTCAGTCTTCTATTCAGGGAAGGCCAAGGTTCCTGACTACATCGCAGAGAAGAATTTCAGAATGAGTCGATATGAAGCAGAGTTGGAGCTTATTAAGAAAACAATTTTAACATAGATTTAAGCACAGAGTTAAGAGAAAGGCATTTGGAGAAAGGAGAACATAGCCATCTGTGAATGTGACCTTTCCAGAGAATGATGCTTACTATCTTTAACAATAGACAAATACATGGTTTTGGTGACTCCTAAAGTTACATTATTTAAAGGATTTCTAAAGTACTCCTTCCCCCTTTTTTCTTTCTTTTTCCAGAAATGAGACCATAGAATGATTCCCGAGATATGTTGCACAGGATGATAGTTGATAAGGCATGAGGGATGCAGAAGGGAGTTAAGACATGTTTTTATTGTAAATGAAGTTTATAGTCTTGTTTGTGAGACCCCCAGAAAATTGTAGGTTCACTTGTAAGAATACGAGACCATACTAGAAAATCATAAAACTCCGGCCTTAAACCTGGCTCATTTGCTATTATAATATTCTTATTTGAATACCTCTGTATACAAGGAAAATTGTTTCCATGTAGGCAATCTTCACAGCAAATTTTATTAATTGTACTGGACTTCCTAACTTGACAAGAGACTTCAACCAGACTCTGGAATGCAGAGGCTCCTTTTCCTTTCCATGTCTCCTTATTTTCCTGGTCTTTCTATACTGCCTCAACTCCACAGGATTGTTTTCAAAAGAAGAATCTTCTCAGAGGTTAACAAGTGTAATGGCTTTCAGACAGTTGATTACCATCCATTGGCAGCTCATCAAGTGAGTGGGTCATGACTAATATATCCAGCATATATTAATTATATAAAACAATGGGTTTCAATATAAAATTTCCATACAGATATATTCTGTTTTGATAGTTTCACTCCCTTTACCCTATCTTGTCCCCTCTTACCCTCTGATCTCCTTCCCAATTGTCCCTTTCTACTTTTATTCCTTTTTTTTTTTTTTTTTTTTTTTGAGACAGAGTCTCCCTGTAGCCCCAGCTGTCCTGAAACTCACTATGTAGACCAGGCAGGCCTTGAACTCGCAGAGATCCGCCTGCCTCTGCCTCCCAAGTGCTGGGACTATAGGCATGCACCACCACGCCCAGCATCCTTTTTTTTTTATTATTATTACTGAGTTTCATTAGAGGTGCTTACAAGGGCATGGGTGAGGGGTTGTCTACAGGAGCATGGGCACCTTGCCAGTGGCTACACCACTGAAGACAATGTCTCTTCCTTCCCCCATCAACTATTAACGCCATATACATCCTCAGGGAGGGCTGGGGCCTCATGAGCCCCTCTCCTCTCCATGTCAGGATATTGACAAACCCAATCTCGTGAAGATTTTGTGGTGATCACAGCTGCTGTGAATTCAAGAGTGAGCTATGTCATGCTTAGAACATTCCATGCCACTCCCCTACTCTTCCTTCCTCTATTAAATCTTTCTTCCCCTTCTTCCATCATGTTCTGTATGTCATAGAGGGGTAATATCTCATTTATGACTGAGCAGTCACTTATTTTCAATGTTAGGAAGAAGAGTTGCAAGTAGAAAATAAAGCAACCAACCTCAACAATCCAGATTGACCTGTGTTATAGCCGTGAGAGCTGAGAGCTGACTGGCAGGAATCCACACAGTAGCCATGCTGGTCAAGTGGCAGGGAAGTTTAAGTATGTTCGAGTGTGGAGAGAGTGTTTATAGAGATTGGGTAGTAGTGTTTGTAAAGGACTTAGGGCCCGCATTGTTTGGAAGGACATGTTTGCAAAACAGAATCTGTTGATGCTTGGGGCTGGTAGGTTCTAGGGCTGTATTTCCAAGCAGGGGCTAACAATGCTCCAATAAGGCCCGTCAGTAAGACTGGTGATTTATGACTAGTCAGAGTGGTTTTGACCAGTTATAAGTCTCTGTAGTTAACACTGTCCATTGCAAAAAGAAGTTTCTCGAACCAAAGTTGGCAACAACACTGATGTATGGACATAAGAAATTTAATGCATACATTATGACCATTTAGCAAAATAAAGCAGTAGCCTCCTTATTTGAGCCTATGACCTACCCAACCATGGGCTTTTAGCAAGGTTTACAGTACCAGGTGTGAAGTCCCTCCTGTGAGGTGAACTTCAAAACCACCCAAAAAGCAGTTGGCTACCTCCATAACAGAGTTGTCACTATTTTGCCAGTAGCAACATCTTGCCTGGCTGGTCAATAGTGTTGCAGGCTGGGTCCACAGCCGAGTAATACTGTTGATGATAATTCTCCCCTAGCAGCCTGCATAGCACTTTCCAGCACTATGAAAACTAGCCAACAGAAAGGAAACTTCCAGTCCAATTCCAGCATAATTTCTCTATGTCTTATGTGTGACTAGAGCATGTTGTGTCTTCAACAATAGGGACTTTCCATCTAATTCTCACGGACAACCAACATCAGTGGCAATTACCTGTATTGTTTGAGTTGGGGGGACCTAGAGACCTCCCTGGCTAAAAATTCAAGGATGTAGCCCACCCGTGGCACTGAGATTTTCATTTAATAACCTATGGCTTCTGGGAGCAGATTTATCCATGCATGGCATTCTAATGGCTTTTTTCCCCCTCAATTAAATAAACAATTTCAGAATGTGTGATGTGTCTAAAAAGTAAAAATTGCTTCCTGAAATTTTTACTTCAGTATATATGCAGTGTGCACTGGGTGGGGATAATAAACATATTTCTTAGTATGAATACCAGTCCAAAATTGGAAAGCTATAATTCTCATTCACTTCACCTACTCAAAGCAGAAATTCTCACTAGATTATCCCAAATAATCAGCTACCAGCCTCTTTAAGAGCACTCCTGGCATAGAGGCACATCATCTAAGTGATCCTCCTGTCTCAGCCACCTTAGTGCTGGGATTACAGGTATGCACCAACCACTGAAACAAGCATTTAGAAACTACTTCTTTCAAAAAAAAAAAAAAAGCACCAATGCCTGCCTCACTTGGGCCCACAGGTAAATAAAAGCAGGATGAAAACCAGGCACCTCTGCCTTTATTTTGTGTCTGTACTTTAGCTAAAATCACAGAGCTAAGTCATTGCTCTTTACCTTTTCCTTTGAATCACTTTGAATTCCAGGAGTGCAAAACTTCTTGGGGCAGCCCACTCCCTGCCCCAGATGAGGACAAATAACCAAAAGGCTTCACCTCCCACCCTCAGCAGAATTAATCATTATGCAGAAACCATATCTGACCACCTTGAAGGACCAAACTGGAACAATGATTAAAAGAAGTTACACAGGGACCAGGGTATTAATTATCATACCGTTCCCCAACTACCACCACTTTTTCCTCTTTTTAAGCCTAAAGCTCATATCAGTAACCAAAAGGTGGACTTGGGGCATCACTGAATTGACCTATTTACTCTTCTTCCCAATGTGGCCACATTGAGCAAGTCTCTTTTCTCTGCTTTCCACTCTTACTATTTTAGAGATTAATAGGCTTGGAGGCCATTGAGGGTGGACTCCTCATGATCTGCTTTGGACACCACCCCTTATTTCCATGGTAACACTAGAACTTTCACAACTGCCCTTCCTTAGGATTTAAAATACCATATGAAAAGATGGGGGTATCAGGGTTTTGTTGAGGCCCATTAAGGGAAAGCTTCTTCCTCTTGGTCAAAAGAATGAAATCTGAGTTCTGCCTCTGGCCCTCAGTGGAAACTTGACATCCTCGTCTGCACCAAAGATTAATACTTGACATTCTATTGTCTCCTCCTTTAAGAGTTAATCCAGCTGGTCCTGTCAACCACCTAGGCAGACTGCCCCTCAGGAAAGCTGATTCACCTGAAGATATGCTAAGAAGATGGGAGGAATAATTATTCTTTAATGAGATAATATACTTATACTTCCAAGAAGCTCCTCTCTCAGTGTAGCTGCTTACAGAGCTTCTGCCATGTAGCATTGTTAAGCTTGCCCCCTTTTCTGACTCAAAAGAGCATAACTTTGGGGGCTGAGGAGATGATTCAGTGGTGGTTAAAAACTTGCAGAGGACTCAAGTTCATTTCTCAGCATCCATGTCAAGTGGCTCACAACTGTCTGCAACTCCAACTCCAGTGGATTTGGCACCCTCTTCTGAAATCTACAATCACCTGCACTCACATGCACATACCCACACATTGCCCCTTAATGTGACAGAGAGCATGGAGAACAGCCCCTTCCACCCCCACTAGGCTGCTCTTAGAACACTAAACGGTGGTATTGAAGCTTTCAGCTCTAGAGCCAAGATGGTTCAGACCATGAGCCACTCTTCTGCTTCCCAGACAAGAGAAAGAAGCAGGGTATTAATCAATGTCTGCATGTGCCCACAGTCTGAAAGCACATTTGCAC
Organism: Nannospalax galili; assembly: GCF_000622305.1. Classification (NCBI taxonomy): domain Eukaryota; kingdom Metazoa; phylum Chordata; class Mammalia; order Rodentia; family Spalacidae; genus Nannospalax; species Nannospalax galili. Next base: position 4,077,125 of record NW_008353027.1, read on the forward strand.
ATCTGCATCCCATCAGAACAACTGTAACATACATTTCCATATAGGGGTGACAAAGAAACTAGAGTGTAACATGAGTATATATAAGATGACTCCCCACTGTGTACCGGGCCCAGCCTTTGGGTAGGAACCTATTGAATCTGGCTAGATAAAATAAACTTTATTTCCACCATATACAGCCCCAGTATCCTGCCTCTCTATACAAGTGTCCTACAACATTTGCCCTCTAGTAGAGGCCCAAGGGCACTTAGAGAGGCAGCTCCCCACAACCCCTCCCACATTCCCCCTTTGAGGTTTGGACCTCCTTCAGGGTCAAAGAGCATCATCTTGGTTTAGGGTTTTGTTTTTGGTTTTGTTTGTTTGTTTGATGTGCTGCCATCTTCCTTTTGACCGTGGCCTCACTGAAGCTGGAGACTGACTTTGTAATTAGGGGAGTTAAACAAGGTAGAATCAGACAAGTTCCTCAAACCAAAAGTACAACACTTATGAGGATCTGAATCCTCCAAAAGTTGGAAACCATAACCCAAACAATTCCCTGGGATTCCATCTCTTTTAGTCCTGAACTGGGCTGTGGGCAATTTTTCTCATTTGGTCTGTGATTTCCCTTATGATCTTTTCTTCATCATCTATCTATAAACAGCAGTTGCTCAGATTAAACTTTCCACAAATTCCTCCCCCAGCATGTAATCTAATGCTAAGTGGTTTGATAAATAGCATTGTACATTTTGGTTTGCTGCTTGGTTAGTGTACTAAGGGCCTTTGACGTTTTATTAGTTATTATTTCAACAACAGCCTGTAACCTGATGATACAGTTTAACATACAGAAGTATGATGACCCCAGGACCTGCCTTCTGCCCAGGTTGCTGGAGCATAATGATGGATTATAAACTCAGGGGCCATTTGTCATCTTTCTAGTTGCTGACGGTCTACTTCTCTCTGCATTTCCCAGTCCTCATATACTTGAAATGTTTTTCTTTGAAGAAGGATATGGTGGTGCTCATCTTTAATCCCACTACTCGGGAGGCAGAAGCAGGTGATCTCTGTGAGACTGAAGCCAGCCTGGCCTGCATAACAAATTGCAGACCAGCTGGGGCTACAGAGAGACCCTGTCTCATAAAACCCCCCAAACAACAAAACAAAACCCAACAAAACAAAACCCACTCTAACAAGTGGAAGCAGAAAGAATGATGGACAAATAGCCCCCAACACATAAGATCCTGACCAGTTACGGGGCAGCACAGCATAAGCTGTCCTCCTGCATGTCCACTGTAACCCACCTGAGGCCTGCCATTGGATGTCTGAATTGACATTGTTCTAAACTTGTGGGAGATGAGAGAATTTGGACAGGGGGTGAGGATCTGGTTCAGAGGACTACCCTCCCGCCATTAGGTTTTCTGGGCACTATAGAATCCAAACATGTCATGTAGGAATGACTTTTATATAATGGACATAATTTGGACTAATGTGTTTTAATTATGCTTTGCAAACTCAACAAACCTTGTATCTTGTGACTGGTGTGTCCTGTGATGGGGCATTTGTCTGGCAACCTCAGTTTGGTACCATACCCAAAAAGATAACAAATGAATGAGCGAATGTGGGTATGCTTGGGAATATATACATCAAAGATGAAAAGACAGGATGATCTGTTAAGATTAGGGTGAAGCCAAATTTGTACTCCCCAGTGAAGCTGGAGAAAATGTTTAGAATAAAACTGTGAGTGTGGCCCAGCCTATGATTACAGTTCCAAAGACATCTTGGGCAATGGGTGTCCTCTGAGTTTGGGTCCACTTTTTAAAACCAAATTGGGCTTTTTGTTGTCAGTACTGAGTGTGGCACTCAGACTGTGAATTCTTGCCCCACAGTCAGTTTGTCAGTCTTGACACTAAGAATGCTGTGGCTGTGAGTGCTTGTAGGCAGGATGGTAAGCCTTGGGTGATGGAGTCAAGTTGCTTGGAGAAGCATGCTACTGGACTGTATTGGTTACTTTTCTGTTGCTATGATAAAATACCAATTTGTGCCTTGCAAAGAATGAAATATTGCTTTTTGACGGTGGGCTCAGCCCTTAGCTTTAGTTTTTTTTATTATTGGGGATATGTTCTAGGCCAGTCCAGGACCTGTTTTCAGCTCTTATTCCAGGTATCTTGAAGGGGAGCCCAGGTCCCTGTTGTTGACATTCTTTGAGGCTGAAGAGGTGCCACTTTTCTCCCTGGGTAACTGTGAAAGTCATGATATTTTTTTCTGGCTTCTCCAGGGTCAAGGCTGCTTGACCATGGGGGTTAAAAGTTATTTGTACCTGCAGTTTTCAAAAAAATGTCTAAAGGCACAGGACAGTCAGGGTGGTATAGGAACTTGTAAATTTCACAGCCTCCTAGATTACATCACTAAAGCGGTAGCAAAGGGTAGTAGGCTCAACTATCTGCGGCTCCCACAATAGTGGTGTGTCTTTGAGAAAGAGGGTCCATAGGCTGAATCACTGCCAAATGTGTCACCCTAGTATCCACCATAAAGACTATGGGCTGGCTCCCTACACTCATCTGGGCCATAAGCTCCTAGGGGTATAACAAAATGGAGTCCCGTCTGTTCTAGCCTTCCCTCATAATTCCCCATAGCAGTCAAACTGACATTATCTTCTGGGGCTTCATAGGGTCACTGTATAGGCTGATGCTGTCTTTGAATCACCTGGCCTCTCCCATTTCCAGCCAAGAGCTGAGAGCCCAGACAGAGTTCTCTGGTGGTTGGTGGCAGATGTTCTTCCAGTGGCTGTCTTGGTGGCAATAAACACATTGGTTCTGTACCAATCTCATCGCTGGGCATGGTGATCCTTCTGGTTGGTTTCTTTGCTGGTTTTAGCCCCAGCCTGGCAAGGCACCTCTCCAGGAGCTTCCTGACTGAACATCCAGGCAGCTGCATCAAGTCCACCTTCCTTTTCATTTTCTGGTCTGCCTCTCATCGGACCTCTTGATCCCACTAGACATAACCTTCATTACAACTTCTAATAGTAGTCTGGCATTCATTCTAGCAAAATCCTCTGACTTCTGTAACTCGTGTTGGATGTCTCCTTGGGCCTGACTAACAAAGGCTATGTTAACTATTCAATGACTTTTGGCTTTCTCTGGGTTGAAGAGGGTATAAAGACTATGCTTTGCATAGTTTGGGCTCTCTTCAGGTCCCTGGAGCACCTCCGAGGTTCTGCTCATATTCGTGACCTTTTTCCCTCCTTCCTTCATGTCTCTCAAAAGAGCCTCTTGGTAACATGTGAGTACCTGGCATCATCAGGGATCTTCCTCAGAGAACTAAGTCAAGGTATAAGCCTCAGTATTCACAGCCCCTCCTGGAGCATGTTACTCTAACAATTTCAGAGTGGCCTAAGTCAGTGATACACCATTATTAAACAGAGTCAGGAGGAGTTGCTGGCAATCAGTTCAAGCGGACTTGTGAGTCTGGATAACAGATTGCTTTAAATCAATCATCAACTGAGGCTGCTCAGGTTTTCCAGTTTAGGAGGTTAGTGCTCGTGAAGGGCTGGTATATGAAAATCTGTTGTCCCCCTTGTACCTGACCTTCCTGATCATAGTAAGGAGGTCCTCAAGTTTCCCTTAGCAGCATTTGCAAGACAACTTGTTCTTGTCGTGAGGAAGAGTGTCAGCAGGGTCCTCTTGGCTCTTCCCAGTCAGATACAGTCATGTGTGGATGACATCTAGTGAGGCTCTGACTGCAATAGGTAAGGGAGTAGAGGTGACAGCAAAGGATAGAGTAGAGAATAGGGCCAGAGAACCTCCTGGCTCTCCAGACAGAATAGGCTTTTTAGCTTCTAGTCAGCATTTTGAAGAAGTGATCATTATGATTTTTATAATTTTTCTTCCAGACAGGCTTTTAGTCAAGGTGGTAGAGAGAAAAATGTACCTTGCAATCAGTCAATGTAAGGAAATTGGTCCAGACGACCGGGGTTCCCTGTGGCAACTCTAAACACTTTGCTAACTAGTTAGTTATCTGGTGCTCCCTCTGGGGGGCCAAACCCCACCCTGAATGAAGGTCAATTGACCTCACGGAAAGTTCCAAGTTTCCTGGGAATCAGCGTAACACTGTAATCTCCTAAATAATACTTTTTGAAAATTTTCACCTTACACTCTAGAGACAGGGTTGGGGGTGGTGGTGGTGGTGGTGGTGAGTTTACTCTGTTTGCCACCCATTACTCCCCCTAAAAGATGGCAACCATACAGGACAAGGGGAAGGGAAGGACTGAATATTCACTTCATTTGTCTTAAGCTGCTCCCCTTGCAGAGATATTTCAGGTGCCTTTTGAAACTGGCAGGACTGTACAATGCCCAGTCAGAATCTCTCAGAAAAGATCCATCCTAAGCTGTATAAAGTTCACCACAGACCTGAAGATTGGAACTCAACACTTCTTTTGGCCCTTTGATCCTGTCAGAACCCTTTCATTGACTGCTTCATACACTTGCATTCATACAGCATTTCCAATCGCTGCCCGGTACCTTAAAATCGTTTGTGTTGGCCAGGCGTGGTGGCTCAAGCCTTTGATCCCAGCACTTGGGAGGCAGAGGCAGGTGGATCTCTGTGAGTCAGAGGCCAGCGTGGTCTACCTAGTGAGTTCCAGGACACTTGGAGCTACAGAGGGACCCGGTCCCCCCAAAAAAAAAAAATCAGTTTTGTCTCCTTGTGAGAGTATTAGGTGTCTTTGGAGTTGATCAGACACTCCCTCTTCTGCATCGTAGGGATGAGTCTGCCAAAATAAATCTGGGTTCACACTAGTCTGTTGGGCAGTACTTCTCCAGTTAGTCCCTGGGCCTCACAGTTTCCTTATGCTCCCAGGGTCTTTACCCCGGCCCGCCAGGAAGGCTACACCCCCCACCCTCACAGTAGGTCAATGGATTCACTGGCACAAAATAAGGCCCCTCTCCCAGCTGTCCGGTGCTTGTACCCCAGTGAAAAGCAAGGTAAAATTTCTGGATCTGGATTTTGAGACGAACCTCCAAATTATGTTGTAGGATATTTATATGGAGAGGCAGGACCCCAAGGTTTTGTGTCATGAAGATTTTATTTTATGCCGACCCACTCAGGGTGGTTCTCATCTTAAGGCTGAGCCCCAGATACAGCGGGAATCGTCTTAAATACTCTTGTTACACTCTACTTTCTTTGTCTCCCCTATATGGAAATGTATGTTACAACTCTTCTGGTAGGGTGCGCTAGACTACAGGGTCATGGTAGGGTTGCAGATGTGCCAAATGTGCATGGAGACTGTGGGCACATGTAGACATTGATTTATTCCCTGCTCCCTCCCTTGTTTGAGCAGTGGTAGTGAGGCCAGCGAGTGGGGTCACCTTGTCACCAGAGCTATTCCTCAGCACTTTCTGCTGTGACTTTAGTGCCCCTTAGTGCTCTGGCAGCAGCCTGGGGGCACTTGGAGGGGCAACTCCTCCAAGTCCCTACCACAACATCGCCATACCTGATTCTCCCATGAGCTATAATATGCCATTATTAGAGATCCAGTTTATTCTCTTTTTATTTCTTCTGGTGGTTTCAAAAGGTGAGCTAAGCCAACTTCAGTTTTTGCACTTCCATTTGTGGTTTCCTATATATCTAGGCCAGCCTTAAATTCACAGCAATAGTCCTATCTCAGCTTCCCAAGTGTTGGGATTATAAACACGTGACCAGGCTTCAGTGTACATTTGTATAGCTCACTCTATTCAACCCACTTTTATAATTAACATCATCTAATGATTCCTTTCAGTCAAATTCTGAGTTACTTAGCATGACCCTTGATGTAGGCATTGCTGTAAACTGGCAGAAAAGAAGAAACTCGTGCCTCTTTCTTTGCTATCAAACTATTAAAACAATGGCTCCCAAGAGACTGGAATTTCTTCAGGAATCTCATGCTGGGAGAAAAGGGAAGACCCTGAGGCCCTGGGTGCATCCATAGGGGGATCTTCTCTCCTAGAGAAAGGTCTTCAATTTGTCAGATAACTTTTCAAGAAAGACTAGAGCTAAGACAATGGTGATGGAGTGTGGGGAGCTGGGCCGTGAGCCTTGACCAGGGCTGCTTTATTTATGTATACCTCTTGCCTTCTATTTAAACCTAAGTCTCATGTCAGGAACACCCTAAGACAGACTGAGGAGTCACTGGAACTCTTCGTTCTTCATCCCAATTTGGCCACATTAAATAGATTTCTTTAATCTGCCTTTCACTATTACTTAATTGGCTTATTGGAGACAGGTAGGCAAACCTGGCTTGTTAGGGGACTATTTAAGGGCTCAGACTCTGACCCTAAGAACCCCGGTAATAATTGTGGCATATGCCTACAATCCCAGCACTTGGGAGGCAGAAACAACAAGATCATCACAACCTGGTTTGAAACCAACCTGCTCAATATAATGTGATACAGGCCAACCAGGGCTATATAACAAGTTCTTGCCTCAAAAAGCACAAACAAAAAAACCCAGGTACTTTATGACTGTTTTCTTACATTATTATTATTTAAAGGTTTTGGATGGGGGGTGGTTCAAGAAGGACACTGAAATGAATTATTGGAAAGTGATTAACACACGGACAAACAGAGAAGCAACAGCATGGCAGCGACTTTGAAGAGGGTTCAGGCTCCAGCACCAGAGACAGACAGCATGGTGGAGGTCTCTGAAGAGATGATGCAGAGCCCACATAGCAGAAGTGGGAGGGGCAGATTTCACAGCAAGGCCCTATAGCCAGGTCCTCTGATTCCCAGGCAGGAGGCAGGGAAGAGGGTGGAGAGCAGGATGTGTGGCGTCAGTGCCCCCTTTGATGTAAACTCACTTCCTGGAATGTCTGTCATCTAGGGAGATGCAGCTAATATCTCAGTGAGATGCCTGTTGATATTTATGATAGGAGGCTGCTACAGATATTGTGACCTGAGCAAAGGCTGGATTCTAAATTACATTCTTACATACTAGCCTTTTGTTTATATTTTATTTTTTTTAAAGAAATGATTTTACAAGAAAAGGAGGTAGAAGAGGAGATCCAAGTGACAGTGTGTGTCAACTCAATCTACCCTTTTCTCAGCTAAACAGGGTTGAAGATGGAGGTAGGGCCTTGTCTTCTCCAGCAGGTGGTCACGTGTTGACTTCTAAGCAGAGGCTGACACTTGCATTTATACATCAAAATAATGTTATTGAGTCCAAGTAGTTTGTGTGTTGGGTGGTATTCTAGATGAACTGGATCAGCATGCAGATAAAACAGATGCCTACCTATGGATATGAGTCAAAACAGTTATTAAAGGACAAATTACAAGTGTAAGTCAGTAAGTGGAACAGTTTTGAAATCATTTTGCATTGGAATTATTGAGAGAAAGATGTGAAAGGTAAACAGAATAGTTAATGATGGAAGAGGCATCAGAAGAAGGAATATCCATTAGATTTACATTTTTATTAGCATTAATTACTTAAAAAAATAACATGATTACACTGAAAAATTTTGGGTTTTTGTTTTGTTTTTTGATCTTTTTTGAGACAGGGGCTCCCTGTAGCACCAGCTGGCCTGGAACTCGCTATGTACACCAGGCTGGGCTTGAACTCACAGAGATCAGCCTGCCTCTGACTGTTGAGTGCTGGTATTAAAGGCATGTACCACCTTGCCCGGCTTACATTGAAAAACTTTGTACAGGTTAGAGAACTTGAAAGGGGAATGAATGTCAAACTCACACTACAGCAACAGTGAGAAATTTCACAGAATTGTTGAAGCTTGGTAGCACAGTTTTGTCAGTAAATAGTACTCAAAAATAATAGTAGACATATAGAATTGCAAATTTACATTCTAAAGTAAAATTACACATTTTCAGTTTGAAAGTTATATCAGTTTAGTTATTAGAGTACTTTAAAAAGTTTAACTTCCAAGATTGTGATTTTTAGCACTAGAAATTCAATTTGGCATTTTACATTTTCTGTAGGGCACAGGGGAAGGCACGCTGGGGCTGTAGAAGAGCAATAGAAAAATGATGGAAAACTTCTTGGTGCCTGAGAACAGGAAAGATTCAATGTCAAGGTCTGGATGCCTAGAACCACATCTGAGTCAAGATCATAGCTAGCCATCAAGGGAGGTGGGAAGTCCATTCTAGAGAATCATGAATCATGGGACCTCCCAGGACTACAATCTGCAAATGACAGAAACCTCTGCTGTCCCCAGGATAAGCCCAACACAGAGGCAAAGCCACTGTCGTGCACAACCTGGGATCTCAAGGGAGAGGGTTGTGAGGGAATTCAATCACTCAGAGAAGGTTGAAACTGCTACCCAACGCTGGGAAGTTCTCCATCCTCTAATCTGCTCCACTGTCAATCTACTACCAGAGGAATGTGGTTGGGGACCACAGCTCAAGGCTAATGAGAGGAGATCACAACTCTGTTTCGTGAGAAGGAACCACAGCTCCAGGTTCATAGGATACCATAACTCCAGGTTCCCAGGAGAGGACCACAGGCCTGGCTCACATAAGGGGATCACAGCTTCAGGCTCATGAAAGGGGAACATAGCCCCAGGTTCACAGGAGAAAACCACAGGTCCAGCTCACAAAAGGGGACCACAAGTCTAGAGCTCCGTGCTCACAGGAGAGGACCATAGCTCCAGGCTCATAGGGGAAGCCACATCTCCAGGCTCATGGAAGTGGTCCACAGTTTCAGGTTTATGAGAGACAACCAAAGTTCCAGGTTCATGGAAGGTAACCACAGTTCCAGGTTCACAGGATGGGTCTTAATTTCAACATGCTGGTTCCTTCTATTTTCTTGTCTCCATCATTCTATCCACATGATTCTACTTGTGTTTAAGAAAGAACATTTTGGGGCTGGAGATAAGGCTCAGTGGTTAAGAGCACTGGGGGGTTCTTACACCCACAGGACGTAGTTTGATTTCCAGCACCCACATCGTGGCTAACAATCATCCATAACTCCAGTTCCAGGGGATTTGACACCCTCTTCTGACCTCCGTGGGCATTGCAGGACATGATACACTTACATACATGTAAGCAATACATTCATACACATAAAATAAAAATAATAAGTAAAAAAAATCTAATCAAGACTCTAGATTTACTATTACCAGGGTATGGGGGTGATAAGAGTTCAAGACATGCTACCCTACATATGGCACCTTGGCATTTGAGAAAATGGTAGAAGCACAAAGGGCATTGCTACCCTCCACTCCTCTCTCCTGAGCCACGGGTCATAAAACCAAGGAAGGAGTTTCTAATCTTCCCGTGAAATAGGTCATAGATTCTCATATAAGAGATTCTGTCCACGTGCCCGAGGAACCCTTATCTCTGAAGACACAGAGACACAAAGAAGACATTGAACAGACAAATGGACCTTGCTAAGTTCTCCCTATGTGCTACCGGGAGATCAGATTCTTCTCCATGAATGCCTAGCATTCCTCATCAAACCTAGCATAACCTAGAAGGGTACTTAGGGGCATTCATTTCTTTACTGGAAGCCACTATGTGCCACAAAATTTTGTATGCTTTTCTCTTTTTTAGGCTGGTTCCTTCTATTTTCTTGTCTCCATCATTCTATCCACATGATTCTACTTGTGTTTAAGAAAGAACATTTTGGGGCTGGAGATAAGGCTCAGTGGTTAAGAGCACTGGGGGGTTCTTACACCCACAGGACGTAGTTTGATTTCCAGCACCCACATCGTGGCTAACAATCATCCATAACTCCAGTTCCAGGGGATTTGACACCCTCTTCTGACCTCCGTGGGCATTTTGGCTTCCTTGCAGCAAACAAAGGCAACAGTTAGCTTTCTGGATTCAGTTTCTTGCTAGAGGAACATCAGTATTGGAGAAGACCATTTTTCACTTTTGCTCAAGGAGACAGATGGATTGAGTATCCTTCTCATAATCAAGGATCTGGTTGGTTTTTGTTTTATGGTTTTTTTTTTTTTTCTTTTTTGGTGTCTACTGTTTTCACATCTTCCTCCATAGCCAGGGGGAGCAAGTTATGAGACTTCTTCTTACTGGAGTCATGTTTTAAGTCTGCTCTGAGAGCTACTGCCACCACCACAAGTGTGCCAGTAGCCCATGCCACCACCATCTTGGCTCCTCAGTCATTCTCTTTCTTATTTGCCAAGTCCTGAGTTCAGAATCATGAGGTACTAGAGTTATCAAACTCCTAAAGGCAAGAGGTAGAATGGTGATTTCCAGGGATGATGAAGTGGGTTTAATGAGCTTCAGTCTTCGTTAAATACTTGGTATCATCATGTCCTTGTTCAGGCAAAGTTGATGCTAGCCTGGCAATGCAGAGTGTGGCTGTGATCAGCACAGCCCAGAAGAGGAGACACTTCTTCTCCACATCCCAGTTCTGCAGTTAGAAGTTGGTAACAAGGCTCCCTGTACTTGCACACGCATGTGCCCACACAGGCAGGATTGGGATAAAAACCCCTGTTTTACTCTGCTAGTACTACAAAGGAAAGTGGGACTACTTGGCAAAATGCTGCCAATGAAATTGCTTTACCTTGTGAATTTACTGTTATTCAATACATTTTGACATTGTGGAAAGACAAAAATGTTTGTCTATGTTTCTGACATTTTACACTCATGACATGGAGGCAGGAGGATCAGAAGTTCAAGGCTATCCTCAGCCAAATGAGACCTTGTCTTGAGTGAGCTAAGGCCAAAATCAGTACCCAGCAAGAAATAATGAAGATCAGAGCGGAAATAATTGAAAAGAAGCCTATCAGAATGTTCTGGTCTGTCTTCAATTGCTGCTACAAAACATTCTGACCACTACCAACTTGGGGAGGAAAGGATTTATTTGGTTTACATCTCCTGGGTCACAGTTCATCAGGGAGCCCAAGGTAGGAACTCAGGGCAGGAACCTGGAGGCAGGAGCTAGAGCCCAGGCTCTGGAGGAATGCTGCCTACTGGCTTTCCCCCCTGGCCCCTGCTCAGCCTGCTTTATTTCTTTTTTTTTTTTTTTTAACTTTATTGAGAATTTCGTACATGCAATTAAGGTGCTTTGATCAAAGCCATGCCCACTCCCTCCCTTCCAACCCCTCCCATATCTCCCCACCACTTTTTTTCTTTTTCTTTTTTTTTTTCTTCTTTCATTTATTTATTTTTATGGGGCTTTTGGGTACTCTAACATTCCCCCCTCTGAAGAGGTAATTCTAAAATAGGATTAGATACAAGCTCCCAAATACTTTTGACATTTTTGGCCTTTGGAACAGACTATGTTGCTAACAGTCCCAAGGACATTTTGACTTTTAGCTAAGAAACTGCTACTTTTCTTTGGGGGTCTCTTTGCCCTAACTGCCTAGCCAATTCCTACCTCTTATTCTTATCACGCCATCCTCTGAAAGGGTTGCCAGTAGGGAATCAGGAGGCAGACCGCTCTGGCTTCTTCCATGCTGAACAGGGACACAGGGTGAGGCAATTGGAGTACCCCTTCAGTGGATCTATCTAAAAGACTCCCAAATTGCATAACTCTTCTCTTGAGGAGGAAAAGAAAGTCCTTGAATGGTGAATAGGAGATGTGAAGGAGAAGTAAAGGCAAGAGTAATTAGCATTACAAGCTCTAGACAGGGAACTAGAAAAAAGTCAGAACAGGGCAATTTTCAAATGTTCATATGAGAGTCCATTGGAATTTCTTGACAAAGGCTTCCAAAAGCATCCCTCTATTGGTTCCTCCTCATTTTTCTTTTATCTTCCAAGTCAGCCTGCTTTCTTACACAATAGAGAACATCCTGTCCAGGGATGGCAGCACCCACAGGATCAAAAAAAAAAAAAAAAAAACAACCCACAGACATGACCACAGGCCAGTCCAATGGAGGCAATTCCCCGATTGAGCCTCCCTCTACTCAAGGGTGTCAAGTTGACAACTAAAGCATCCAGCACAAAAAACAATACTTAAAAATCAATCAAAGATTTGGCCCTTTAGAAAGATAAACAAGATTGGTAAATCCTCATCCCCACTTACAAAAAGCGAGAGAAGGTGCAAATGAATAAAATAAAGTTGAAAGGGGGAATGTTGCCCTTCCTTTCTGCCACGAGGTGAGAAATGTTTGCTGTGTGCTTCTGCTTCCACGCTGTTCTCTGCCGCCATGATCCCAGAAACAATCAAGCTGAGTACTGAGAACCTAGGCCTCTGTAACTGTTTGTATTCGTTTTCTATTGCTGTAATAAAGCACCCTGACGAAATGCACCTTGTAGAAGGAAGAGTTTATTTCTGCTTAAGGTCCCAGGGGGCTAAGAGTCCATCATGCTGGAAGTGATGGTGCGTGTCTTTAATCTCCGCACTTGGGAGGCAGGGGCAGGAGGAACTCTGGGAGTTTACATTGTGAGTTCCGGGCTAGCCAGGGCTACACAGTTAGACCCTGTCAAAAAAAAAAAAAAGTTCATCATGGCAGGGAGACGTGGCAGCAAGCAGCAGGCATGGCAGCAAGAACAAGGGGCAGAGATCGCTTCTTCAATGGTTAATATGAAACGGAGACAACAAACTGGAAGTCAAGTAAAGTAGCCACATCTCAAATAAGGAAGGAAAGAAGGAAGGAAGGAAGGGAGGGAGGGAGGGAGGGAGGGAGGGAAGGAGGGAGACACAGAGAGAAACTCTCAAAGCCCACCCCCAGTGACAGACTTCCTCTGCCAAGGCTATATCTCCTACAGAGTCTATGATCTCCCAAACTGGACCTGGCTAACTGGGGACAAAGAATTCAAATACTTGCACCTATGGGGGACATTTTTCATTCAAACCTGCTATTGCTCTGCACCATATGCAAGAGTGACTGCAAAATCAGAAACTGTAGAAAATAGCCCTGTTCTGAGGATCCTCAAGGATAGCAGTAAAAAGAAAATCCTGCCAATGCCAATTAGTACATCTGTTCTTTAATTTCATCTTTTAAAAAATAGCCATAGAACTAAGGATGTGGCTTAGCTGGAAGAGCACTTGCCTAGCATGCACAAGGCCCTGGGTTTAATCCTCAGTATTGTATAACACTGGGCATGTGGCACATCTACAATTCCAACACTTGGGAGGTAGAGGCAGGGTGATCAAATGTTCAGTGTCATCTTGAGTTACACAGTGAGTTCAAGGCCACTCTGGACTAGAGACCACATCTCTAAATAAGGAAGAAAGAAAGAAGGAAGGGAGGGAGGGAGGGAGGGGAGGGGAGGGATTGGGAG
>NW_008353027.1:4090315-4091502 GCF_000622305.1 Nannospalax galili
GAGAGAGAAATAGCCAGAGATTGGGTCTATACTGTTTCATGTTTTCATGCGACAGACAAGAGCTTGGCTAGATGGTCAGAATTATGGAAAAAGAATGATAGAGACATTGCTTGTAGTTTGGAAACTGGATAGACTATGTATCTGCGGATAGACTTTTTGGAATGAACATATGATGCAGACACTTTTGTTTTATGTGGATGTTTATCAAAAAGAACCCCAGCCGAAAAGGGTTACAATAAGCAGATGAGCTAACGTAGGGTAACATACAGTACTGTGATTCTGTTCCCCAGCTACTTTGTAATTTTCCAGTGGGTTCATCAACAAGTATCCAGGCTGGCAGGGATGGTGGTTGCACATGGGCTCAGAAACATGTACACAATTATATTAACCAGGACCAGTCTTGCTCTACTCACTTGTAAGTGAACGGTCTGCCAGTCGTAGATACTAACTCTGATCTTCCTTCTATACACCTTGTTCTAAAGGGATCAGTTACACAGTTGGTGGCAATTGATGCTGAACATCTCCCATACAAGTGCCAACCAGGCCCAACTTTGCTTAGCTTCTCAGATCAAATGAGATTAAGTGTATTCAGGCTTTGGACAACTTCAATCATAGAAGGGTCAGGATTCTAATGCTACTTGAATTCACATTTTACTCTAAATATGACTTTTCCTCCCTTCCTTGTAATGCTTCCACCATCTGGTATCCATGCCATCTTTTCACTACTGTGACACTCCATATAACATCTCTCAATTCAAATTTCCAATTCCACAGCAAACAAAACACAGTAGTGGTCACATAGAAAAAGAAAGTGGGGGGAGAGGACTGGGGTGGTGGCTCAGTATGGTAAGAGCACTTGCCACTCTTCCAGAGGCCCGAGTTCAATTCTCAGAACCCACATCAGGTAACTTACAACCACCTGTAACTCCAGTTCCAAGGTATCCCACATCTTCTTATAGCCTCTGGGGATACCTGCACATGCATGGCATACATACACATAGACTCTTAAATAAAAAGAGATCCTTTTTTTAAGGGGGAAGGAGCATTTACAACAGATTCCAATGAAATACAGAAGATCATTAGGGAATACTTAGAAAAATTACAACCTGGAAAACTGGAAAATCTAGAAGAAATGGGGTAAATTCTCTCTCTCTCTCTCTCTCTCTCTCTCTCTCTCTCTCTCTCTC
>NW_008353027.1:4091514-4100211 GCF_000622305.1 Nannospalax galili
GACAGGGTTTTGCTATGTAGCTCTGACTGGCCTGGAACTCACTATACAGACCAGGCTGGCTTCAAACTCAAAGAGATCCACTTGCCTCTGCATCCCAAATGCTGGGATTAAATGTGTACACTACCATGTCCATCTAAAATGGGTAAATTTTTAAAAAATATTTTATTCAGGGGGCCGGAGAGATGGCTCAGCAGTTAAGAACACAGGTTTTTGCAGAAGACCTGGGTTCGAATCCCAGCACCCACACAGCAGCTAACAACTGTCTGTAACTCCAGTCCCAGGGGATCCGACAGCCTCTTCTGACCTCCACAGGCATTGCACAACACGGGTGCACTTACCTACATGCAGGCAATACATGCATACACACACAATAAAAATAAATAAAATTTAAAAAATTTTTATTCATAATTTTTATTGTATGTGTATATTGTCTGCATGTATGTAAGTGCATCCATGTAGTGCAATGCCTTCAGAAGTCAGAGGAGGGCGTCGGATTCCCATGGAACTGAAGTTACGGAAGGTTGTTAGCTGCCGTATAGGTGCCGGGAATCGAACCTGGGTCCTCTGCAAGAGCAGCAAGTGCTCTTAACCACTGAGCCATCTCTCCAGCCCCCTAAAATGGGTGAATTCTTAAATTTGTATGACCTACCAAAATTAAAGTTAAAAAATTAAAACAGCTTCAACAGATCTGTAACATCAAGGAAATTAAAGCAGTAATACAAAGTCCCCCTGATACACACACACACACACACACACACACACACACACACACGGGGGGGGGGGAATGGTAAGAAAAGAAACTATAGGCTAATTTCCTTGATATTTTCTTGATGAACATAAACATAAAACTCTGAATAAAATACTTGCAAATCAAATTCAAGAACACATTAAGATCATATATCATTATCAAGTCGGTTTAATGCCAGGAATGCAAGGTTATTTCAATGCAAATCAATAAATGCAATATAACACACAACCAGAAATCACACGATCATCTCAACACATGCAGAAAAGGCCTTTAACAAAGTTCAACATCCCTTCATGATAAAAGCTATGATGAAACTAGGAACAAAAGGAGTTTATCTCAACATCCTAAAGGCTGAATATGACAAAACTTTAGATAATATTGCACTAAATGGGGGGAACTGAAAGCATTTTTTCTAAATCTAGTAATAAGACAAGTGTGTCCACTCTTACTACTCCAATTCATTGTAGTGTTTTAAGTCTTAGCTAGAGCAATAAGACGAGAGAAAGTCAACATATCCCTATTTGGAGACAACATGATTCTATACTTAAAAGTTCCAAAAGACTCTACCAGAACATTTTTGCAGTTGATAAATACTTTAACCAAAGTAACGGGGTTGGTGAGATGGCTCAGTAGGTAAAGGTACTTGCCACCAAGCTGAAGACCTGAGTCTGATTCCTGGAACCCACGTGGTGGAAGGAGAGAACAGATTCCCACAAGTTGTCCTCTGACCTTGACACACATCTTGTACTTACAAACATATATCCCACTCCCACATATACAAATAAAATAAATGTAATTAAAATTATAAACTACATTTTATTCTCTCTCTCAGGTTGTCAGACTTGGTGTCAGATGCCTTTACCAACTGAACCATCTCAGAAATCCAGTTTTAATTAAGAACAATAATAAACCTACAAAGTAACAGAATACAAAATTAACATACAAAAATCATTAGTTTTTCTATATACCAATAATAAACTTGCCAATAAGAAATTGGAGGAAGGGGGATCTGATAGAGAATAGGTTCAAACAAAATGAAACCATGAATAAACCTAACCAAGGAGGTGAAAGATCTCTACAAAAATCCTTAAGACACTGAAGAGAGAAAGAAATTGAAGAAGACACTAGAAGATAGAGTTCCCATGCTCGTGGACTAGCAGAATTAACACAATGAAAATGACTATATAACCGAAAATTATCTACAGATTCAACACAATCCCCATCAAAATTCCAATGATTTTCCTCACGGAACTAGAAAAAACAATCTAAATTCAAATAAAAGCACAAAAGACCCTGAATAGAGGTTGGGAATTATAGCTCAGTTGGTAGAGTGTTTGCCTGACATTAGTGAAGTTTGATCCCTAGCATCACAAAAATCAGATATGATGGTTCATGTCTCTAATCCCAGCACATAGGCAGTAGGAGGACTATAAATTCAAGGTCATCTGTAGCTACTTAGCACCTTCAAGGCCACCTGGGCTACATGAAACTTTGTCTCAACAGAAAGACCTCAAATAATCAAAGCAATCCTAAGCAGAAAGATCACTGCTGAAGGTATCACAACCCCTGACCAGAGAGCCATAGGAAAAAAGCTGCATGTATGCAGGCGTGATGGCACATGCCTTTAATCCCAGCACTCAGAGGCAGAGGCAGGATCTCTGTGAGATTGACGTCAGCCTGGTCTACACAGTGAATTCCAAGCCAGCTGGGGCTACCAGGAGACTCTGTATAAAACAAACAAACAAACAAACAAAAACTGTTATGTGTGTTAGTGCCACAAGAACAGAATTATGCACCGAATGGAATAAAGGACTCAGAAACAAACCCACTAAGCTACAGCCACCTATCTACAAAGGTGTCAAACACATTGGGAAAAAAAAGAGTTTCTTCAACAAGTGATGCTGGGAAAACTGGATGTTTATATGTAAAAGAATGAAACTAGATCCATATTTCTCATTTTGAATGAAAGCACCTCAGATGGATCAAAGACTTTAATATAAAACCTGAAACTTTGAAACTTCTAGAGGGAAACACGAGGAAAACACTCCATGATACAGGCATAAGCAAGGATTTCCTAAGGACTCTAACAGCACGGGAAATAATTCCAAGAATTGACAATTGAGATTATATGGCATTTAAAAAGGGTCTCGTGTAATCCAGGCTGGCCTCAAACTTGCTATGTAGCCAAAGCTTGCTCTATGACTGTATTAGTCACTTTTCTGTTGCTGTGATAGATACACTGACCCAAGCAATTTATAGAAGGAAGAATTTATTTGGGCTTACGGTTCCAGGGGAATTACAGTCCATCTTGATGGGGAGGCATGGTGGCTGGAGGTGGTTGGAGCAGGAGCAGCAGAAGCTAAGCTCTCACATCATCACACAGGCACAGGAAGCAAGAGAGCAACTGGAGATCCAGCAAGGCTTAAGAACTCTCTAAGCCAACCCCCAGTGACGTGCTTCCTCCAGGATAGCCACACCTTCTAAAACCTCCCAAAACAGTGCCATCAACTGGGGACAAACTGTCCAAACACTTGGAGTCTATGGGGGACATTTTCATTCAAACCACCACAATAGCCAAGGATGGCCTTCAGCTTTTTTTTTTTTTTAAGGCAGAGTCTCACTATGTGGTCCTGGTTGGCCTGGAACTCACTATGTAGACCAGGCTGGCCTCAAACTCAGAGAGATCTGCCTGTCTCTGCCTTCCAAATGCTGAGATGAAAGGTGTGTTCCATTGTGTTTGGCTGAGCTTCAACTCTTAATTCTCTTGCTTCTACTTCTCAAGTGTTTCACTCAACAGAGTGAAGAGAATGGGGAAAAAAATCTTTGTCAATTATACAAAAGATAAGAGATATAAATATAATAGCTTATAAATATAATATGAATATAATAAAGAAATACAAAATTTGAACACCTCCTCCCATCCAGTCAATAAATGGGCTCATAAGGTTGATAGTTCTCAAAAGACTTTATCAAACAGTTATTAACATGTTCAACATAGTTAGTCATCAAGAGAATGTTGGTGGGGTCTGGTGGTGTACGTCCCAGGACTAGGAGGTAAAGGCAGGCAGAGCTCTGTGAGTTAGAGACCAGTCTGGTCTACAAAGTGAGTCCTGGGCTAGCCAGGGATAGCTACAAACTGAAAGCCTGACTCAAAAACAAATAAGCAAACACACAGCAACAAAAAAGCACATACAAAAAAGAGAAACTACAAATTGAAACTGCCTTGAGATTCCTAGTCAAAATGGCTGTGTTTGTGAAAACAAAGAACAACAAATTCTGACAAAGATATGGGGAAAGGAGATCACTCACTCACTGCTGGTGAGAGTGTAAACTTGAGCAGCCACTGTGGAAGCTTCTGGATGTTCTTCAAACACCTGAAAGTAGAACTACTGTATGATCTGGCATTCCAGCCCTGGCTGTGCATCAGAAGGACTCCAAGTCATACTACAGAGACACTTGCACATTCGTCTTTACTGCTACGCTAGCCCCAACAGCTGAGACATGGAATCAGCTTGAATGTCTATCAACAGATGAATGGACAAAGAAAATGTAACAGATATACAGTGGGATTTTATTCAGCCACAAAGAGAAATGAAATTGCGGTACTTGCCGGAAAATGGATCAATGTATGCTAAGTGAAATAATCCAGACTCAGCAAATACTGCACGTCTTTTTCAGAAAGTAGATTTGAATTTATATTTGTGTATACACAAGTCATAAAAACAGAAAGAAGATTATGAAATGAGAAATATTTTTGTTGTTGTTCTCTTTGAGACAGGGTCTCCCTGTACCCCAGCTAACCTGGAACTTACTATGTAGATGAGGCTGGCCTTGAACTCACAGAGGCCCACCTGCCTCTGCCTTCGAGTGCTGGGATTAAAAGCATGTGCCACCATGCCCAAGTAGAGAGGGAAAGATCTTAATGGAGGGAGAGGGTTGAGGGAAAAAAGGGTCATGGAATACATGTTACTTGAAAACAAATGGAAGGGTTACCAGGGGAAGGAAGGAAATAGGGTTAGGAAGTGGGAGAGGGAGATGAGAAGAAAAAAGCCTGATGTCTCTATGAAAATGAGGCAGTGAAACCCACTACTTTTGACTAATTTGAAAATGCATAAAAGGGAAGTAACCAAATCATCTTTAAAAAATATATATCAATATTGCCTGGCGGGGTGGTGCATGCCTTTAATTCCATCACTTGGGAGGCAGAGGCAGGTGGGTCTCTGTGAGTTCAAGACCAGTCTAGGATATGTTATACTGAAGAATTTGACACACATTTTATTGTGATTGCAATTATATGTATGGTCCTGATATTTTACTTTTACAGAATTCCAAGGTCACATGCCTACAACATGGCATACTTACTTCTCTGAGGTGGGAGAATTTTTGGAGGGTCCAACCAATAATTTGAGACTTTTAATGTTTAGCAATAACAGGCTTTCCATTTGCATACATTTAATTGGCATTCTAGACTCAACTCAGAACCATGTGTGCTAACTCAGGCCTATAATCCCAGCACTAAGGAGACTGAAGTGGGAAGAGTGCCTTAAAACTGAAGCCAGCTTGGAATACATAGTGAGGTACAGGCCAGCCTGGGCTATATAGTAAAACCCTGTCCCAATCCCTCACACATCTCAAAAATGAGAAAAATAGGTCAAGCTGGTTTTCACTCTGTTTTTTCTTAAGTTTTTCAATTAATACAGAAAGAAAAATAATACAAGTGTAAAACTTGTTTCTTAAAAAAAATTCTGAAATTCAGCAAAATAAGTCATTGTAATAACATGTTATTGTCACCAGGTGTCACAATCTACCCAGTCAGCAAGGCAGGTCATCAGCACCCTAGATAACCTAAGAGTTTCCCCAAGAGGAAAACCTTTTGTTATTTTAGAGATCTTGTGAAATTCTAAAAAGCACTCAGGCCAAAATTGTTTTAATTTGGAGCTGAGGGTAGAGGTTCAGGTCCATAATCTCAGCACTTGAGAGGTACAGGGAGGAGAACCAGGAGCTCAGGATCATCCTCAGCTACATAGGAAGAATTTGACAAGGCCAGCCTGAACTACTACATGAGACTTTGTATCAGAAATAATAGTCATAATAAAATAATAATTTAATTTGGAAAAAAGCTCATTGTAAATCTTGTTAATACTAACTCTGAACCTTTCAAATCTATTCCTTCTCCGGGTTGGCAAGATGACTCAACAGATAAAAGTGCTTACCACCAAGCCCAATGACCCAAATTTGATCCTCAGGACTCACATGATGGGAGGATAGAATCAGTTCCTACAATCTGTCCTCTGACCTCCACACACATGCTGTGGCACATGCGCGCGCGCGCGCACACACACACACACACACACACACACAAATGTAAAATAAAAAAATAAGCCTACCTCTCTTCTTCACATTCTCTTTGGTTTGTTCCTAGATGGTAGGCTAGTGCAGCACAGCAGGGTGTTTGGACATAGTCTTAAATCCCTGCCTGACATCTACTACCTGTGTGACCACAGGGAGAATTATTTCATGTTTGTAATGTCCAGTACAAAATGAAAATGAGAGCCCTTCGTTAAAAATAAATTGAGACTCTCAAGAGGGCAAAGCAAGTTCTGGACCCAGTGCTGTCGAGCAGGCCACGTGCCCACGAACAATAAGAGAACAATTATGGAGCTGGGGACGGCGGTACACGAGTGTGATCTCAGCCCTGGGGAAGCTGGGGAGGCAAGTGTTGTCATGAGTTTGGGGCTAGCCAGGGCTACATAACAAGGAACTGTTTCAAAAAAAAGTAAAAAAAAAAATTAAGAAGAGAAAATTATGAGATGGTCTAAAATTAGTTACAAGTACCAAAAGCTGGAGGAAGAAAGAAGAAAATGAACCAGTTCAGAGCCAGCGGTGAAACAAAAAGTTGGTTTGTTAGAATGGTGAGTTCAGGCTAGGTCCTAGTCTAAGTTGCTCCATATTTTATAAAACAGTGTTTTGTTTTGTTTTGTTTTGTTTTAGGCTGTGCATTGCCCTAAAAGATTCTATTTTACAAGAAGCTTTTTGCTCCATTTTGAGGGAGAAAGATGACTGAAGTCCCTGGACAGACCCAGAAACCGCACCATCTCTAAGCAACAACCCAGCATGGACTGATAAATGACTCATTCCTCAGATTAGAAAAGGAGCCACTCTATAGGTTAATTGGGTGAACTGAGATTATAGGGGCACAAGGAACACTAACAACTTATCAGGGAGACCAGGCCCAAGAACTTATCAAACACATCAGACCAAGGAAAGGTGCGACTCCCTTATCTGGACCCCATAAAGTGATGAACACTTAACACTGCAATGACATGGTCCCTGGTGTGCAATGGCCATGTGTGTGCATGATACCTGGTGTGTGCATCAAGATGGTGTGTGCAATGACATACCTGGTGTGTGTGTCAAGAATCAAGGACTCCCTCACTATCCCTGGAGATTCAGCTCAGCTTGGTACCCTACTCTTGATGCAGCCTATTAGACTGCCTGTCTGCTCACCTGACTGGACCTGGGCTTGAGGACCTGATCTGCTCTTTACTAATCCAGACCTGGTTCAGCCTTTCCCCTAGAAGCTACAGCTTCATTTTTTGTTTGTTTTGTTGTTGTTGTTTGTTTGTTTGTTTGTTTTGAGACAGCGTTTCCTTATAGCCCCAGCTGGCCTGGAACTCATTATGTAGACTAAGCTGGGCTCAAATTTACAGAGATCCACCTGCCTCTGCCTCCTGAGTGCTAGGATTAAAGGTGTGCACCACCACACCCAGCACAACAATAAAAGTCGTGTGTGTGTGTGTGTGTACTGAGTATTGCTTGCATGTATCCATTTCATGCAATGTCCACAGAGGACAGAAGAGGGCATCAGATCCCCTAGAACTGGGGCTACAGACAGTTGTTAGCTGCCGTGTGGGTGCTGGAAATCAAACCTGGGTCCTCTGCAAGAGCGGCCAATGTTTTTAACCGCTGAGCCATCTCTACAGCCCCCTCTTCTTTTGTTTTGAAACAGGGTATTCCCATGTAGCTCAGGCTGGTCTTGAATTTGCAATCCTCTTTCCTAATCAACCTAAGTACAGAGAGAATCAACCTGAGTACACCTGAGTACAGGTGACACCACACCTGACTTATAATAAACTATTTCCTTATAGCAGAGTTGAGTCTTTATGTCTACACTCCCCACACAGCATCCCTCACTATTGACATCCTACACTACTGTGGCACATTTATTACAAATAATGAACCTGCATTGAAGGCTCACTCATGACAATGAACCTGTTAATTATCTCACAGTGCCCATAGTATACATTATGATTCACTGTTGATGTAAATTCTGTAGGTTCTGACCGTGCAGTGGTATGTAGCTACCATTTAGAACACATGGTACTAAAAGTGTACACTGCAGAGTTTCTAGACTGGCTTCTTTCACTTAATACCATCCATTTAAGTTTCCTCAATGTCCTTTCAGGGAGCCACATGGGTGATGTCATTATTGTGGTTATTACTGTTTTCAGCGTTGGAGACTGAACAGAAGGCCTCACACATGCTAAAGAACTGCTCTACCCCCGAATAATGCCCACAGCCCGAATAATACCTGTGGGAAGCGAGCACAGCTGAGCCAGCCAGATGGCGCCCTGGCTGGCTGCCAAACCTCGTGCTGTTTAACTCCAACTCTTGGCTGATTGCCAAGGCTCGTGATTCCCGCTTGTTTACTCCAAAGTATGGAGAGGCCAAACAGGTGCTGCCAGCCTGATGATCTTGCTACGTGCCTAATGAGCTACACTCTGCCTGGCCGCTGCACGTGTGTGAACCCTGATTGGTACCGGCTGGGGGGAGGGCTGTTGGAAACGCTATATAAAGAGCTGAAGTGTGTAATAGAAAGAGAGACAGCATCATAGTGAAGAGAATATGAGAGAGAATAAGAGAGAATAAAGGAAGAAAGAGAAACAGAA
>NW_008353027.1:4105672-4146867 GCF_000622305.1 Nannospalax galili
AGCCCGAATAATACCCACAGCCCAAATAATACCCACAGCCTCAATGTGTGGTTTTGAAATAGGGTCTCACTCAGGCTCCCGAGTGCTGGGATTACAGGCATAAACTGCAACACAAGCTCCCCTGCCATTCTTACTTGTTTCTTTGAGACAAGTTCTCATTTTTTAAAAAGAAATTATTTATTTATTTTGTGTATGGAGTGCTTGTTGAGGTCAGAGGAGAACTTTGTAGAATTCTCTCTTTCCACCTTTATGCGAATTCTGGGGATTGAACTCATGTTACCAATCTTTGTGCAGTAAGTACCTGTACCCACTAAGCCACCTTGCTAGTCCCAGAGTTTCTTTCTTTACCTCAGGCTGGCCTTGAATGTAGTCCAGGCTGGCCCCCAAATCATGACAATCCTTTTGCTCAACCTCAAAATGCTAGAATTATAGGCATGAACCAGTTTGTCTGACTTCAAATTCTCTCTCTCTCTCTCTCTCTCTCTCTCTCTCGACATGGTCTTCTATGTAATCCTGGCTGGCCTGGAACTCCCTATGTAGACCAGCTTGACCTCCAATTCACAGTGATCCTCCTTTGCCTCTGCCTTTAGAGTACTGAGATTAAAGTCATGTTCACCATGTCTGCTCCCCCCTTTTAGAACACTTTAAAAACATTTATTTACTCTGTGTGTGTGTGGGGGGGGTGTATGTATGGTATGTATGTATGCCATGACATGCATATGGATGTCAGATGATAACTTTGTGGAGCTGGTTCTCTCTTTCCACCATATGGGACCCAGGGATCTAACTCAGGCTGTCAGGCCATCTTACCAGCTGAAGACATTTTTAACATAGATCTCTATTTCTTAAACTGACGTATAGTAGTTATGTTAGCCCCAATTTGATTAATTTTGTTTTCTCATTATTCTAAGCAGTTTTTCTAACATGATTGTTTTTTTGTTTTGTTTTGTTTTTTTTGCTGACAATTTGGATTTTATTGGTAACCTGTGTTTGGCTGTGTACAGAAATGCCCTCACCACCACTGGTCCCCACTGGTCTTCTGGCAGCACAGGCAGCAAAGAGTGGTAATGACATTTATTGGTCTGTGTTCCACAAAACACATCATCTTCTGTGATTGGCACTGTGATTGCAAACTTGCTGTTTGCATGGTGGCTGATGCTTGGTGAACATTCAGGGACTCTTTACTGGTGAGATGAATAAGTGAAGGAAGCCGGGGTTATTGTTGCGGGGTTATATCAGGAAAAGGACTGGAAACCAAAGTAAGGAGTTTGCATTTCATCCTCTAGATCTCTAGGCTTTCAAACTGTTGTTCATGATGTTGCTGGATTGTAAGATCAGTTTGGTGGTTTGAGGTGGTTTCTTGGCAAAACAGAATTATATAAAGGAATACAAGACAAAATATCAGAGTACATCACAATAGTAAGCAAGCTCTCTAACCCATGGTGAGTCTCCTGCTTCATCTTCTAAGCCCTGGGATTACAGGTGTGAGTTATTGCACCCAGATGGAATCTTTAATAAGTATATCTTGTAGCTCATCAATAAATATTGCTAGAGTACCAATGAGTGCTGTATGAAACCTAGAACAATTTTTATGAGTTTAAGATTATATAAGTATACAATTACATGTCTAGTTGGACATATAATGCTAATAAATATCAAGTGATTTGAGGACAAAATTAAGATGTAGCTGCTTTACTATGAATATTCATTAGCTTACTAACCTAATATGCAAAACTGATCATGAAATTTATCTTCATCTTGTTTCTTGGCCATACCTTAGTTCACTCTAACTTCTTTCTTCCTAGCTTGGCCTAAATAGCTACCCTGACCAACACCCATGTTTTAAATTGTTTGGATGAAGTTCTGTTCTGAAACTAAGATATGATGCATCTACATACCGCATGGGCCAGGCATTGCTCATCTGTAGTAAATTGAGAACATTGCATAATTCTTCCAGATGAGTGAGGATTTTGCAAGAGAGGACATGGTTATTAACATGAAAAAATGAAAATAACCTTTCTTCTCATTTGCTATGCTTATTAAGATGTATGAATGATTTATTACTGGATTATTTATTCATATTTGCCTTGCTATGAAAAAGGATGTGAGGCTGGTGAGTTAAGTGGAGTTAACACATAAGTAATGAGCCATGTGAACTGGCTTCCCTATGCAGAAACATGGAATGTAACTTCATACACTGTCATAATAGCATAATAAAGGGAGCATGAGTGTTTGGCCAGCTCTAGACTCTGTTTAACTTGCTAACTATAGTTAGCATCTCCATGGGAAAATCTACCCCATACTTAGTATCCAGAGCGATCCTTGTGAATGCAGACTAATTGTTCTGACTAAATGGATTATCAGCTCAAATAAAAAAACAGTATTGTTTATTTTCTTCCACTAATTCATATTGACTGTAATTTATCCATTGCCTAAATGATGGAATTCTAGATTCAAGCCCATGGTACCAGATATTAGACAAACTTTCATTTTTAAAAATTAAAATTAATCCAGGTATGGTGGCACATACCTGTAATCTCATCACTTGGGAGATGGAGGCAGTAGGATCAGAAGTTCAAAGTCATCCTCTGCTACCTAGTGATTTCCAGGTCATCCTGGGCTACATGAGACTGTCTTGGAAAAAGAAAAAAAAGCTTCTATTCTTGCCATAACCACTCATCCATGTCTATGTGAAAAGATCTTGCCCAAATGTAAATGGACAGGCTCAAAATTAGATTTAGTCTAGGAATTATGGGCATGAAATCATGGCAAGACAGTGTTGCCCAAGGAGGAGCAAAGGAAGAAAGAGCTTACAAAATACTAGTCTAGTTTTTAAATGAAACATGAGATTAAGATGTATAGACAAAATGTAGGGACAAATGAATAAACGGGTTTATCTGTTCATTATTAAAGGGTATCAGCTGAAGTCTAAAAGGGAGAAAGAATGTTCTGGAACTGTGGCTGGGACACAGAAAATTTTCACTCCCTCAGAACTTTTTTTCTTATTTATTTGAGACAAGATCTCACATGTGACCCAGGCTGGCCTCAAACTTCCAGACCTCTTCTTAAGTGCTGGGATTACAGTCATGCACCAACATGCCCAGTTCAGGACTTCTTTATTTCTATTTTATGTGTATGAAGGCATTGCCGGCATGTATGTAAGTGCACCTGTTTCATGCAATGTCCTTAGAGGACAGAACCTCTTCTGGATCCCCTGGAACTGGAGTTACAGATGGTTGTTAGCTGCCACGTGGGTGGAACCAGACCTGGGTCCTCTGCAAGAGCAGTCAATGCTCTTAACTGCGGAACCATCTCCCCAGCCCCAGGACTTCTTTTTTATATTGGTGTTTTACTTATATTGATATGTATGTATTAAAAACAATGTTGCTTATAATCCAGTGAAATGGTCAAACTGACTCCATTTTATTCTTGCTGACTTTTGCTCACCCTGTGTTTCTACTCAGCTGCTTCCCCTGTTCTGCTAACTGCAGCCAGGCCGAACAATCCCATGGAGGCTGCACCTGCAGTTTTGAGGAGTACATTGTTTCTACAATACTGGGAAACTTATGGACCAGCTAGGCAGAACTACTCTCCCATATACCTGCAGCTCAAGGAACCCCAGTGTTTCTGCAATTCTGGGAAACTTGTTCTTAACTGAAATTTAGAAACTTTTTGTTAACTGAAAAACTCTTTGTTAACTGAACTACCCCTAGTCTGGTGTAACTATGGTGATCTGATGTAACTATGGTTATTGACTTTGCCCTTGGAATGATGTAATTGTGATTTTAAGCATTATAAACTCTGTGCTGCTCCTCCATTGAGTCAAGAGTTCTTTTGGGCATTAGCCCTCCTCTCAACCACTGGCTAATTATTAAAAGGACTCTTAATTCAACCACCACTATGTGGCGTTCCTCTGTGCCCTGCACTTGCTATTACGCCCAGCACTGGGAGGACACAGGACTCCTCTGACTGATGACTTTGGCTTGAAGACTCTTGAGAATTTCTTACTGTACCCTCCTTCATCTGCACTGACCCCTGCTCACTTGTTTTTCTCCTGAATGCTGATGACTGACTCTCCCAGGTTCTTCTGTGTTCCTCCTGTTTGCTAACACAGAGAGTCCTCCTAATACTATTTTTCAAAATTAACCCCATCTTGGTATCTTTTCTGGGAGGGCCCAGACTAACACAATGCTAAAAGATTCCTTATGAAAATGCCTCTAAGTCTACATTTTTTTCCCTAAATTCTAGCTCTTTAGGTGTTTCTATAGAATTCCACAAGGATTCCTCACAGGTAATCCCCTCTTGCTCCCTTTAGGCACACTATACTTTTGGAGAAGCTTTTGGTTCACAGAAAAATTGAACAGAAATATGGAAATTTTCCTCATTCTCCTGGCTTTGCCCATGCATCTCCCCTACTGTCACTGTTACCAGGCCAGCATGGCCTGCTTGTTACAACTGCCCCTCCATTGACACATGATCACCCAATTGCTTAGTTTACGTTAGAGTTCACGCCTAGTGTTGTACAGACTATGAGGTTTCAAAAAAATTAAACTTACATTTATTGGTCTGTGTGTGAAAATTTGTGTGCATGTGTGTGTGTGTGTGTGTGTGATGCACATAGTGCTGAGGTCAGAGGACAACTGAGAACTTGTGGGAGTGGATTCTCTCCTTCCATCATGTAGGCTCTGGGGATCAAATTCAGGTTGTCAGGCTTGGTGGCAAGTGCTTTTACCTGCTGAACCATTATTTCATTGGCCCAGTCACAGGTGTATTAGTCCAATCTTGATCACTGATACTACATTATATATAATATATATATATTACTACAGAATAGCTACTAGCCTGGGTGTGGTGGCGCACCCCTTTAATCCCAGCACTCCGGAAGCAGAGGCAGGGGATCTTTGTGAGTTCAAGGTCAGTCTGGTCTACACAGTGAGACCCTGTCTCAAAAACAAAACAAAAAACCAGAATAGCTATGAAGGATAAAAGAGGGTACAGAGTTCAAAGAAGCCCTGTTGAAGGCAAAAGCAGAGAGCTGAGACAGATGCAAAGAATCACAGTGCAGATGGTTAGATGACATACCAACAACCCCAGTCACAGAGATCTTCTGAGAAACAGAGCTGGTTTCAAGGCCAGAGCTGGGTCAAGGGATGAACTACCACTCTTGGCATAGTCTTTAAACAAATTAAACATAAATTTAGCTTTGGTGGTAAATACCTGTAATTCCAGTGTCTGGGAGCCTGAGCAGGATTGCTGTTGAGTCAGAGGCCAGTCGGAGTTACATGGTGAGTTCAAAACCAGCCTGGGTTACATGGTGAGATTGTCTCAACAGCATCAACAAATAATTAAATATGCAAATCAAGTCTTTTGTGGTTAACTACATTTTGCAGTTAGCTACTTTTTTGTAGGACTTTTCTTTCTCAGAGAGCTAAATTTTTGTTCCTACTTTCCTTGAGCTGTGGCTGCCTCTTTCAATCCACATGTCCATTGCTTCCAGAGGTTCACTGTGATGATCTGTGGGCTTATACCAGCACATGTGGAAAAACTTTTGCCGTCGTTTCTTCAACTTTTTCCTCAGTCTCTCACTCTCTTCTCTCCCCTGAATCTTTCTTCCTGTTCCAGCTCTCTTCTTTCGTTCCTCTCTTCCTCCCTTCTTTTCCTCCTCTTCTCCCTCTGTCTATATTTCTCTTCCTACTTTTTTCCTCCTCTCTCTCTCTCTCTCTCTCTCTCTCTCTCTCTCTCTCAGCTTTTAAAAAGTTTCAAAATAAGGTCTCATGTAGCCCAGGCTGACCTTTGTTTGCTATGTACTGAGGATTATCTTGAACTCCTGATCTTCCTGCCTCTACCTCTCTAGTGATGAGATCACAAATGTGGGCCACTTTGCTCAGCTTTTGTGTTTTTTCTTTTACCCAGAAGTTTCTGTTGCTGTCCCCGCAAATTCACTATTTCTTTTGCAGTGAATAATTTGCTATAGATGGCATTCTGTCAGGACTTTTTTTCTTTTCCATTTCAGATATTATGGTTTACACCATTAGAGGTTTTATTTGAGACAGGATCTCCTTGTGGTCCCAGCTGTCCTGGAACTCACTATGTAGACCAGGCTGGCCTTGAACTCACAGAGCTCTGCCTGCCTCT
Source organism: Nannospalax galili (assembly GCF_000622305.1). Lineage (NCBI taxonomy): Eukaryota > Metazoa > Chordata > Mammalia > Rodentia > Spalacidae > Nannospalax > Nannospalax galili. Next base: position 4,111,808 of record NW_008353027.1, read on the forward strand.
GCCTCCCAAGTGCTGGGATTAAAGGTGTGCACCACCATGCCCAGCCTAAAATGCTTTTTTAAAGTTTTTTAAAAAATTATGTTTATATGTGTGTATGTGGGGTGTATGTGCACATGAGTGCTAGTACCTAAGGAAACCAAAAGGATGTTGGATCCCCTGGAACTAGAGTTACAGATGATTGTTAGCCACCATGTGGATGCTGGGAACTTAACTGGGTCCTCTGCAAGAGCAGTCAGTGCTTTTATCCACTGAGCCATTTCTCCAACTCCTTAAAATGCTTTTAAAATCGTTTCCTAATCCAGGTAAACCCTTTGCAACTAATTTAGAGTAAGGTGCATTTCCTTATTTTGGTATACTACTTGTGGTTTATTTTGATGATTTTGAGACTTATCTTTAAATTTTACTCTCATGGAGCAAATTAAAAAAATTTTAATTAAAACATTTATGCATGCCTTGGCATGTATGTGGAGGTCAGAGGATGACTTTCAAGTATTGTTCTCCCTTTCCAACATGTAGGTCTTGGGGATAGAACTCAGGTTGTCAAACTTGGCAGCAAGTGCCTTTACCTGCTAAGCCATCCTGCCAGCCCAAGAGCAAATTTTAAGTAGCCTTTGCTCTGAATTAACTCAGCCTTTAACCTGGTTGGCCTTCAGGCGACAGGTGATCTCTGTTGAACTCCCCAGTGTTCAATGAGGACTTGCTATTTTTGCTGTTCGGAATCTGAACTTCTCTCAGTCTTGTATGCGCCCTGTACATAACTGATTGCTATTTGTTCCCTGGCTTCCCTTTTGGAGTTTTACCTCACTCCCGCATAACTTAATACTCAGCAGCAGACTCAAGGGGTTCCCTATGCATATTTCTTTTTTTTCTTTCTTTCTTTTTTTTTTCTGAGGCTTTGTAGCTCTGGCAGAACTAGAACTCAATATGTAGATATGTAGACCAGGCTGGTCTTGAATTCAGAGATCCACCTGTCTTTGCCTTATGAGTGCTGGAATTAAAGGTGTGCACCACCATGCCTGGCCTCCTTTGCATTCTTGTTACTGTTTCAAAAAAAAAAAAACAACAACAACCTATGCATCTCTTTAAAATAATTCTTTGCTTCATAAAATTCATCCATTTCACCTTCCTCAAATCCAATCTCAATCTCAACTAAGCAAGACCACTTTGCTCTCTATAGACCCGTTTAGGTCTCGATTTCTTCGAGAATGTGCTTCCAGGAAGAGGCAACTGTTGCAAAACCCACCACCTACCTTATTTTTCTTTTTATCATGAATCATGTCACTGTGCTGCCCAGAAATGAAAGTGGTTTTTTTCTTCATTTATTTTGCTCTATTTGTTAATGTCTATGATGGAGGCCCAACCTGTTCCCCTTACTCCATTATGACTAGAAGCAGAATCTTCATATTTTTGCAACTGTTACATATTTACAAATTTTTTCAAAACAAAACATTTGGGGAAGAAGTGTGTGGCTAAAGAAAAAAGGTTCAGGTAGGTGGAATTCTAAGTTTGATAATGTAGGAATAGAGACTTTTCTGACCCCCGATATCTAAAAGTTCCAGACGGTAAAGTCTCAGGGAGATGAACGTGAGCTTGGGTCCTAGTTTTTCTCAGGCTCCTCAGTTCTGCTGCAATGGAGAAGGAACCGCCAGAATGAGCTCTTGGCCTTGCTGCATTTACTACACGCTGTATCTTCTCATAGTAACAGTGTCACCGGTGCAGGTTGTCAAGCAAGCCCACAAACTCTGGAGTATTTATCATTGTGTTCTGTAGCCTTTAATTGCAAACATGCGACTTGGGTTCCGTTGTTTGTTAAATGGACTACTGTGGACTAGCCAGTAAAGTGATAGGACTGTTCATGTTTGACACATTTCAGAAACTGCCTCTAGGCGGAAAGCATGTGTGTTTCTGTTTCTGTAAGACGAAATATGCTACTTATTGAACAATTGACTTAGAAAGGACAGCTAATTTGTACCTTAGAGACCAAGAATTTGACTTGATCTTAGTCTTACAACTTAAGAGAATATATTTTAATCCTTTAGTAACTGTCAGTTCTGTTATCTATTGCTTTACTATAAACCACCTCAAAATTCAGTTGTTCAATTGAACACCGTCTTTCTAATACAGTATAAAAGTGTTATAAACATGTTTATGGCATTTGGAAGACCTTAAGAATTCCATAGTCCATCTACTCAAGTGATTTAAACACAACTAATCTGGGCAAAGATTAATTTTCTTATTTAGTAGAATGAACATAATTGAACTTTTTTTTTCCCTTTTTTGAGACAGGGTCTCACTGTGTAGTCCTGGCTGGACTGGAACTTGCTATGTAGACCAGGCTGGCCTTGGACCCACATAAATCCACTTGCCTCTGCCTTCTGAGTGCTGGGATTAAAGGCACGGGCCACCACGCCTAGCCCAAAATTGAGCATTTATGTGGTAAGTAGTTCAGGATTTTCCTGCCTCTTCTTTATTGTATCTCTCAGAGATTAAAATATAGAAAATGTTCAAAATTGAGTTAATTGTTTTTGGCTTTATGCTAGGTCATTACTTTAAAAATGCTGGAGCAATGTCTCAGCAGTTAAGAGCACTGGCTGCTCTTGCAGAGGACCCAGATTTGATTCTCAGCACCCACATGGCAGCTAACAACCATCAGTAACTCCAGTTCCTGAGGAATCCGATGCCCCCCATGAGCACTGCACAGCATGAGCACACTTACATATATGCACACAATACACTCATACACATAAAATTTAAAGATAAATAAATAAAATATTTTAAAAAATAAAAGAAAAAACAATATCTTTAGTCAGCACCATTTAATTAGTGCATGATTCTGCTGGATAGTTCCATCCTAGGACAGTTGCAGCTTATCTCTAATGCTCTCTTCCACATGTCTGGACCAGTTTGTTGTTTATCTGGGGGCTGGCTGGTCCCAAATAGCTCACTCTCATTTGTGATGGGTGACTATCTGTTGGATGGGGATGATGATGGTGAATTTCCCACACATCTCTCATCATTCAGGAGGTAACTCTAGACACACAGCAAGAAGCTTAGAGGAAGTCAAGTGTCATGGATCAAGCCCATAAACTTAGTCAGCACTTAGGAAGCTGAAGCAGGAGTGTTGCTGAGCTTGAAGCCATCCTGGTCTACATTGTGAATTCCAGGCCAGCTTGGACTACAGAGTGAGACCCTGTCTCAAAACAGAGAAACAAAGGATTCCAAAGGAAGCAACAAAGGAAGCCCTAAAGTCCAAGAACCTTTCGAGTTCTAGTTGCATTTCATTTACTAATGTTTTATTTACCAAAGTAAGCCTCATAATTCAAGTTAAGGACTAAGAAAATAGTCTTTGCTTATTTGTGAAAGAGAATTGTGGGTATTTTTATAATTGGTCAAAAATGTCAGCTTAAATTCAGATAAAAATGTAATACAAGATTAGATACAGAAAAGAGAATCAGGGGCTAGAGAGATGGCTCAGTGGTTAAGAGCACTTGCTGTTCTTGCAGAAGACCTGAGTTCTGTTCCTTGCACCCACATGGCAGCTAACAACAGTCCACATCTTGAGTCCCAGGGGATCTGATGCCCTTTTCTGGCCTCCATGGGCATTGCATGTACACAGTGCGCTTATACACATACAGGCAAAACATTCATGCACATAAAATAAAACTATACATTTAAAAAAATTGAAAAGAGAATCGGTATAGGTTGGAGGGAATTGGCATCTCAGAGGATGAAAGATCTGAAATGGGCTTCAGATTGCTGGATGGAGGGAAGGGCTATCCTCCACCCCGATGTCTTCCTACCTCTTCAGTTGCTCTGTCTGGCTTATTCTATATATGTAGGTTCTTCCTTCTTGAAAGTCACTTAAACATGACCAAGTGTTTCATTTTTGCTTCTTTTTGATCATTATGCTATACATTTTCCCTGGAGGATCTCATCCAATTTCATGACTTCGATGCCTACTGTTCAGAGCTGATGTCCAAATTCATACATGTTCTGACCTATGGCCTCCAGAGCCATATTTTTTCAATGAATTCTTAGATTTATCTACTTATAGAACTCCAGACATGTTCTTGCCATGGAGTGTGTGTGGAGGTCAGAGGACAGTTTTCAGGCACCTGTTCTTTCCTTCTTCCACTGTGGGTTTCAGGGACTGAACTCAGGTCATCAGGCCTGTGTGACAAGCTCCTTTACCTGCTGAGTCACTTTGCCAGCCCATTTCCTCTTTAAAAAAATTTTTTTGGGGGTGGGGTGGCTGGAGAGATGGCTCCGCAGTTAAGAGCTCTTGAAGGGAACCCGAGTTTGGTTCCTAGCACCAATGTCAGGCAGTTCATAACTGCCTGAAGCTCCAGCTCCAGGGGGATTAGAAGTTTCTGGCCTTCATAGACACTTGCATTCAAGTATACACACACACAAATTAAAATAATAATAATAATAATAAAATAGTGGGGGTGGTGGTGCATGCCTTTAATCCCAGCACTCAGGAGGCAGAGGCAAGCAGATCTCTGTGAGACTAGGGCCAGCTTTGTCTACATAGAGAGTTCCAGGCGAGCTGTGGCTACGGGGAGACCCTGTCTCAAAAAAGGGAGAAAATAATAAATAAAATAGAGAATATTTGTGTGTGTGCATGTGTTTAACGGTGTCTGTGCATGTGTGTAAGGATGTGCATACATGTGTATATGCATGTGTATGGAGGCCAGGTGTTGACAGTGGGTGTCTTCCTTAATTGCTCTTCACCTTGGTTTTTCAGACAGGGTCTCTCAATGAACCTGGAGCTCACTGATTCTGCTAGACTGGCTGGCTGGTGAGCCCCAGGGATCCTCCTGTCTTTGCTTCCCCAGCCCTGGGATTGACCTAGCTTTTACATGCAAGCACTTTACTGACTGAACCATTGTCTCAGTCCCTATTTCCTCCTCTCCATTCCCACCCTGCTGCCTTTTTATGGGCTCCTATCATCGGTCATCTGACTTGTTATAACAAACTGTAAACTGGTCTTTCTCAAGTAGTTTCACTTTACAGTTTCTTCCATCCAGGGTACCTTTGTAAGACCCAAGTGTTTTCATACCACTCTTCTACATAAAAATATAAGCTGGGTCCCTGTGTTAGTCACCTTTCTGCCAGTATGACACATACCTGATATAACCAAGGAGAGAAGGTTTGTTTCAATTCACTTTTTTGAACTTCTAGCTCATGGTCAGATGGTCGCACTGCTCTGTGACTGTGGTGAGGTAGTACATCATGGCAAAGCAAAACCACTCACTTCATGGCCAGGGAGCAAAAGAGAGAGGAAGAAGGGGCTAGGGCTGGTTCTATCATTTCCTCCCCCCCCCCCCCACCCATGCTATGACCTGAAGTCCTTCCCACACCTCCTTAAAGACTTTTTTATTGTCTTTTTGAGGCAGGGTCTCTCTGCAGCCCCAGCTGGCCTAGAACTCACCATGTAGACCAGGCTGACCTTGAACTCACGGAGATCCTCCTGCCTCTGCCTCCCGAGTGCTGGGATTAAAGGTGTGTGCTACCATGCCAGTCCTCCTTAAAGATTTTATCATCTTCAAATAGAACCATACTGGGCTTTGAACCTTTACTATGTGCTTCTTTGAGAGAGCCTTAAGATCCAAGCCACAGTCCCTATTGTCTAGGAACTAAGTCCAAACTCTCTAAGAGTCTTTGTCACTGGCCTCACCTGATTTACCCACCTCATCTCCTGCCTCTTTCCCACTTCATGCCCTTTTCTCCAGCTCCCCTAAGTCTCTACCAACAGCAAATGCCCTTTCACAATCTTTGGTCTTAACCCATGTTGTTTATTCTTAGACTATATGCCCTCTCTTCCTTGTCTAATAAATTCTTACTCATTGTTAATCAGCTATTGTCCATAAACCGGTCACTTCCCTGTTGATGACTTCTGTGAACCACTGAGATACAGTTAGTCACTTCCATGTTCTTACAGCTCCTTGCCCTTTCTTATGGACTTGGCCATTGTTCACACATTGACCACATGGCTTCTTTTGAATATCTTCTATGTTGGCCATTTTTTTTTTATGTTGGCCAATTTTTAACCACATGAATTCCATTTCTTTGAGGTGAAACCCAGAAAACCAAAATTTCTCTCGTAGCTGAGAAGTTAAAGGATCTAGAGATCTTTTGATCAGATTTTCCTGCAGAGAACACCCCCCCCACTCCCCAAGTGAGTAATATGCATTTCAAGGGAGTGAGGCAGGACATTAATTAGCCAACAAGGGCTGTCTAGACAGGCCTTTGATTCTTGGGATGGCCAGTGGCAGAACTTCTGGTAAACAGTCTCTGGTGCTGAGGAATAGTAGTGTTTGCCAGACCAATTTGCTGGGGTGACTGGGAATATTTGGGCTTCACAGCCTGGCTCCTCAGCTCTCTTAGATATTTTATGAACTACCTAATGTCCCTTGATAAAATAACTGTTTAAAAAAGTCTAAATGGACCTGGTTTTGTACTGACCGAGAAGCATGGCAAGCACCTTGGTTGGAATATGTATCAAATTTTATTATGCATTGTCTGTTTACTTGCCTTACTCCACTGGATTAATCCCAGCTACAGTGTCTTCTCCTTCTATGTATAAAGTACTTCTAATTGCCTTTGTCTTGTCTGTTTTAGTTTTTTTGTTTTGAGACAGGGTCTAGCTTGTGGCAATCTTCCTGCATCAGCCTCCTGAGCACTCAGATTACAGTGCGCATCGTCTTGGCCGGCTTGCTTTTCATTTTGTTCTGTTTTTTAGACAGTGCCTAACTATGTAGTCCTGGGTAGCCTTGAATGTGTGGGATCCCTTGCTTCAGCTTCCCAAGTGCTGGGAATACAGGCATCTGTCACCATGCCTGTCTTGGTTTGGTATATTGAGGGAAATGGAGTTGAGACAGGGTCTTGCTTTATAACTCTGGCTAGTCTGGTACTTGGTATCACCCAGGCTGGCCTTGAACTTGCAGCAATCTTCCTGTCCCAGTTTCTTGAGTGCTGAGATTACAAATGTGCACCACTGTGCTTGGCATGGTTTGAGGTTTTGAAACAGTATCCCTATGCAGTGTAGGCTGACCTCAAACTCATGATCCCCCTGCCTCAACATCCCAGGGGCTAAAATTACAGGTCTGTGCTACTATGTCCAGTTACATTTTAATTTCTTGAATATTTCAAATTGTGAATATACAGGAAATGTTTACTCTGTGTCATGCACTCTGCTAGTCAGTAAGAATATAATAGTGGGAGTCCTGCAGAGATGACTCAGCAGTTAGGAGCACTGGCTGCTCTTGCAGAGGATCAGGGTTCAGTTCCCAGCACCCACATGGCAGTCCTTAAGTCTATTCTGGGGGATCTAATGCCCTCTTCTGGCGTCCTCAAGGACTGCATGATATGGGTGCATTTACATATACATTACAGAACACTCATATACATAAAATAAAAAGTAAATAAATCGCCAGGATTGGTGGCCCAGGCCTTTAATTCTAACACTCAGGAGACAGAGGCAGGCAAATCTCTGTGAGACTGAGGCCAGCCTGGCCTACATAGTGAGTTCCAGGCCAGCTGGGGCTAAAGGGAGACCCTGTCTCAAAAAGACCAAATAAATAAAATTTAAAAGATAGCCCTTCAATTGCTTAAAGGGCAAAGATAAAAGCACTCAGTCTCACAAGGCAGCCTGCCACTGCCTCCAGAGTTCTGGGATTAAAGGCATGCACCATGGCATCTCTCCTTTTAACAAATCTTTGACTATTGACTATTCCCTTTCCTCCTCCCTGAGGCTGCGTTAGTAACTTTTTCCAAGTCCCATAATGTCTTGAATATGTATCTGCTGATTCTCTTACTTTTTGTTGTATGTCATCTATATGTGTCTCAGTGCCCTCCCAAGCCAGGGCCTGGCACGTGATAACTACTCAATTAATTCAATAAATGTTTCTTGAAAAAAATATAAATTAAAGCCGCAACACTCTATCCCTACCAGAAAGGCCAAAATGAAAAAGATTGAGAATATTGTCCTTTTTTCTTCTTTTCTTTTCTCTTCCCTCCCTTCCCCTCCCCTCCCTCCCTTCCTTCCTTGGAGACCATTTGGCCTAGAACTTACTATGTACCCCAGGCTGACCTCAAACCCCAGCTAACCCTTCTACCTTCGCCTTCTCAGTGCTAGGATCACAGTGTCAGCCAGCATGCCTAGTTTAGAAGAGCAAGTGAAGGTGTTACTAAACTGGAAATTTCAAACACGGTTGAAGGAACATAAAAAAGCTACAAAACTGTTTTGCAAAATTTACTGGTAAAGTTCACTAAAGCTGAACCTATATACATGCCCTATTACTCAGAGATTGGATGCCTCTGTGTGTGCGTGCGTATCTGCAACAGAAATGATTGCTTATATCTGAGAATCTTTTTTTTTTTTTCCTAGCCTTTTGGAGACAAGGTCTCCCTGTAGCCCCAGCTAGCCTTGAACTCACAGAGATCCACCTGCCTTCTGAGTGCTGGGATTAAAGGCATGTGCCACCATGTCTGGCTATATCTGAGAATCTTATCAGCTTTATTTATATCAGCTTCAACAATCTAAATGTCTATCCACAGTTGACTGATAATGAACTGTGGTATATTCGTAGCACGCAGTAGTATATAATAGTTTCTTTAAGTTAAAAAAAAAGGCTATAAACAGGAGCAAAAAAAAAGGCTAATACTGAGCAAAAGAATCAGAGCTTCAAATCAAAAGAACACATTTTGTGATTCCAATGAAATGAAATTTCAGAAGGGGCAAATTAATCTCTGGTGGAAGAGGTTAGAGGAAATGGATAACTTTTAGAGGCTGGACAATCATGCACTGGAAACGAATGGGAGAGAGATTTCTGGAGTTTTATTCTACTCTATTATTTATTTAAATTATTTTTACATTATTTATTCATTCATTTTTTTACAAAGAGTCTCCCTGAAGCCCCAGCGAGCCTGGAACTTACTACTTAGACCAGGCTGGCTTCCATCTCGCAGAGATCTGCTTGCCTCTGCCTGAGTGCTGGGATTAAAGGTATGGGCCACTATACCTGGCTTGATACTCTATTTTTTATAATAGTATTTTAATCTGGTCTGGTTTGTTTATGTTGGATGTTTTCCTTTGTTCTTTGGCTGTTAGGGATCAAGCTCAGTGCTTCACACAGTTGTAAGCAAGGGTTTTGCCAGTCAGCAACAATCTCAGACTGGTATTTTAAAAGCCTTATGCAGAAGAATTTTGTTGGACAATGTCGTCTGTCCTTCACTGAAAACATTTTACTCCTCCAACCAAATATGTAAAAACCCCGAGCTGCTTATGATGTGTACATTTTTAAGCATATGTAGTTTATATCTTGATACAACTGTAAAGAAAATAATTAAATAATGCATGTTCTCTTTATGAATAAAGGAAAGAATGAATGAGTGAGCTGGATCTTCAACTGGGAAAAGAAAGACGACTTTGCAGCGCGGAGAGACTTGTAGTTCATAGTTTTAAAGCAGTGCTCTTAAACTCTCTATCTTAATGGTGCCCAAATAATTGTTGGCGTACTTCCATTGCTTAAACAGCAGCCATCTTTGCTATTTAGTCACATTTATGCTGCTTAATCAAAGAAAGTTATTAACAGTAAAAGAGGTGATGTGCACCTTGTGGGACGGACATTTAATTCGCTGTGAGGGACATAGTGAGCCCTTTGGGAACTGAGGGCCTGGTTAATGACATTCTGGTTTTTTTTTTTTTTAATCCTTTGATGCTTTTTAAGATGCGAGTCCAAATTAATAATTCAGACTCTTGAGGAGAGCGAAGAGTTGGCACTCGTGTTTTCAAACGGGACAGAAACCTCCCCTCACGGACACTGCCCGCCACCCAGAGCGCAGGAGTCCTCATCGCCCGCGGCCGGGCCAGGGGATGTGCCTCGCCCATCCTTCTCCAGGTGGGGTTCGTGGCTGAGCGTCCAGCCCCCCGGCCAGCCTGACGCAGTTCAAGGGCGGCCAACAACTCTGCGGGAGACCCCTTGGCCGCTGCACTGGGGGCGGTCTGGAAACCGGATCCCAGAGGGGAGCGGAGTCTGGGGACGCGGTTTCCGGGATGACCCGTAGGGGTCGCTGTCCCGCAGCCCGGGCCCGGGGGCGGTCCTGCAGCACCTGGGCCTTTCGCCCCTCCTCACCCGAGCTGGCGGTCCTGGCCGCGCGGTGGCGCTGTGTCGCGGTCCAGGCGCGCGCGCCCTCAGGGTCTCGGTCCTTAAACCCTCCGCCGTCCCCCGCGCGGGTGACGAGGGGGCGGGGCCGGCGGCGCGCTGGGCCGGGCGCGCGAGCGGGAACCCAGGTGTGTTCTACCGGCGGGGTGGCCCCGGGAGCACAGCGTCCTAGCAGCCGGCCGAGGAGGCGGACGGGAAGATGCCGCTGTCGCCACCATCTCAGGGTGACCCCAGGGAGGCCAGCCCGTCCAAGGCCCCCAAGAAGCACCCCACCTTCCACATTTGGCGCTCCAAGAAGAAGCAGCAGTCTCCGCCGTCCAGCTGCGGAGTGTTCGTGCCGCACCCGCCTGCGGCCAGGTAAGCGAGCGTCCGCTGCACGCCTACCCCGCAGGCACCAGGTCGTCCCGGTGGCGGGAGTTCCTCGGGACCCGGAGGCGCGGTTCCCGCTCTTCCCAGCTTTGGCTCAGACCAAGCACCAGCTACTCACCTGTGTGGTCTTCGACAGCGAAGACTGCAAAAGTCAAACAGTAAGCGAGCGGATGGTTCCTCTAGGAAATCTCCACGCCGGGGGTCTGGAATTTTGATCCTAGTGCTTTAATTGTAAAGATTCCCACGTCTACGGATATTATATCCTTTTTTCTCACAAGATCCGAAAGAAGGAGGAAGCGGCAGGGACAGTTGACTGTATTACATAGAGAAACTGAGACCCCCATCAGTGTCAGTGATAGAACCAGGGAGTACCTAGTTCTTTAAAGTGTAAGGACTGAGAATAAAGCTCACTTGAAGAGTGCTGGCCTAACGTGTAGGATCCTAGATCCTCAACATGGTGGGGGGAAGCGCATGGAGGGTATTAGCTATTGTACCTTTAAATATTATACATTGATTTTTGTGGTGGTTTTAGTCTATATCTACAATTCAATTGTAGTATCAGAATTGATGTGTTGGTTGAACAGAATCCTAGTCCTATTTCTAGTCTATCAAAATATAACAACATATAGCTCTAGGTATTTTATTCAGTAGCTTTTCCTTCTTGAGCGTATGTATTTTTGGCTAGTCTTGAAAAACTTTATTCTTTCCTTCAGAACTATGATGAACTTTTACTAGCCAATGTTCTGAAAAATAAACGTATTGGTCTGTCTTTTGAGAACCTTTCTGGTTAGATCATCTTTACAAATATTTTATTTACATTTGGGAGAGTATACTTGAAGTCTAAAGAGAATGATCAATCTTCTGGTCAGTCTTTGGCCAGTGTAATCTCCATTGTGCCCAGCTCTTATCATATACATTATTATTATTATCATTATTATTCAGGGTCCCACTGTATAGCCCAGGCTGGCTTGAAACCTACCAGCCTCTTGCCTCAGTCTCCCAAGGGCTGGTAATACAGACTGTGCCACTATACCCAGGTCTTCCTCTCCTAAAGTTTAAGTCATCTGTAGATTATTTTAATACCTAATACAATGAAAGTGCTGCATAAGTGGTTGTTAAGCTATCTTATTTAGAAAATGTCAAGGGAAACGTAGCTGTGTATGTGTATGCAGGACATATGCACGTTTTTTCTCTAGTATTTTCAGTCTATGCTTGGTTGAGTTCACAGATATGGAGGACCAGTTGCATCAGAAAAGCAACAGCAACAACAAAACATCAGAGAGAGAGAGAGAGAGAGAGAGAGAGAGAGAGAGAGACACTATCAATAGTTCCAGGAATCCACTGGGTAGATCTCCTTACAGTCAGTCACCAGGTTAATGACATGTGTTAAAAAAATAAAATAAAATTAGGATCATCATTGTACAAGCAAAAATGTAGTGAGAGAGATGAGAAAAGTAGGCTAGGATGGGGAAAATACTTCTTTTCTTAGAAAAGAAGAGCTGACCATTTATTCCAAAGATGCTTTAAAATTTGTTACATTAGATTTTTCTATTATGCAAATATTTGTGGCTTTTAGTATAAACGTTCTAAGTCAATTGTTTCCTTATATAAAGTAGGTTGAACATGACTGCCTCTTTTCCTGAAATTCACTCTCAAAGTCTTTTCTCAGGCTTGACTTTGGCAAAATGTTACTTTTCATAGAAAGAGCTGCTGTTCTCTGTGTCTGTCTCATGCATCAGAGGGTCAGCAGTGTGTGCCAAGGGCATGTGATGTTGTGGCCAGAGTCCCCTAGCAGACTTTAGCGGCACAGTCATTTGTCATGTTTTGAATTATACTCCATTTTGTGAAGACTTTATTCAGACCATGGAGTTTAAATCTCTGTTCTTCCACTTACTGTAACACTTAGCTATGTCATCCTGGCAAGTTACTAAACGTTTTGTGTCACAGTATCCTCATTCAGAAAGGGGGATTAATAGGTGGTTGTACAAATAACAAATTAATGCATGTCGAGTGCTCAGAGGACTGACTCGTGCGTAGTGAGTGCTCAGTAAATGGGTGTCATTCCAGTTCTTTTTTCTTTCTCTTTTTAAATATTTATTTTATTTTATGTGTGAAAGTGTTTTTCCTGCATGTGTGTATATGTACCGCGTCCGTGTCTGCTGTGTGTATATGCCACGGCATGCATTCTACCTCTGAGCCTCTTTGAGTAGCTTTAACCTCTGTAAACCTCCATTTCTTCACCTATGAAATGGAACATGATCACACTTCCCTTACAACACTCTGAGGACTGGGTACTGTAGATAAAAAGCCCCTGTCAGGGAAAGGTCGCATTAGGTAGGAGGGATGGTGGCAGTGAGAGTTGCCATTATTGTCTTCTTAGTAATGATAGTAGCTTAATAAACATACTGTCATTTTGTAAGTTAAGTTAAAGAACTTCAGAAGCCTAGTAGAAGTTGTAGCTAGCTTTTTCAAGCTTTTAGGGAATTCTTTTTTTTAATTTTCTGATTTATTTATTTTTATTTTATGTGTCTGAGTGTTTTACCTGCACGTATGTAAGTGCTTCTGTGCATGCAATGCCTGAGAAGGCCAGAAGAGGGTGTTGGATCTCCTTGGAATTGGAACTAAGGATAGGTGTTAGCTACCATGGGGGTGCTGGGAACCAAACCCAGATCCTTTGTAAGAGCTTCCAGCACTTTTAACTGCTGAGCCATCTCTCCAGCCCATTTTTGTTATTGAGATAGGGTCTCACTGTGTGGTCCTGGTGAGTTGAAACCTCACTATGTAGACCAGGCTGGCCTGGAACTCACAAACATCTATCTGCCTCTGTCTGGAAGTTCTGGGATCAAATCATTTGTACCACCAAAACTGGCTTATAGATGTTTATGTTAGCCTGTAAGAGCAAAGCTGTGCTGGGTAGCTTCAGCTGTGACTTGACACATTTGGGTAGAGAGAACCAGTAAGCCAGTAAGCAGCATTCTTCCATGGTCTCTGCTTCAGTTTCTGCCTCCAGGTTCCTGCTCTGAGCTCCTACGTTGGGCTCCCTCAGTGATGAACCGTGACCTGGGAGGTGTAAGATAAAATAAACCCTTTCCTGGGGGCTGGAGAGATGGCTCAGTGGTTAAGAACACTTGTTGTTCTTGCAGAAGACCCAGGTTCGAATCCCAGTACCCACATGGCAGCTAACAACTCTCCGTAACTCCAGTTCCATGGGATCTGACAGCCTCTTCTGTCCTCTGTGGGCATTGCACGACACAGGTGCACTTACATACATGCAGGCAATACACGCATACACATAAAATAATTGATAAAATATTTAAAAATAAAGAAAACAAATCCCTTCCTCTCCAAGTTGGTTTTGGTCGGTGTTTTCATCACAGTAATAGGACAAAGGCCCATCATGCATTGGTAACTTAAGAGCCTTTGATGTATAGGTTCAATCCCCAGAACCAAAAATTTAAAAAGAAAGAACAATTTTAATCACATTAGGAGGTCAAAGAGAAAGTTCAAAGGAGTTTCTTCCTATGTGATTTTAGAGTCTAAGCTGGGTGTTGATAGGTTTGCCACCTCTCTCTGTCATGTGTCACTCTGCCCACTCTGTTTCCACACTTGGAGTCACAATCTGCTTGGTCCATATATGTTGTGATAAGTGATGTAAGCCCTTTAAGAGTCCCTTAAAAGACCTTTGAGACTTGGGGTCACTTCTTTTTTCTTCAGCTTTGGAGGTAGGTGTCGGGGTTGCAACTCAAGGCCTTGCACATGCTCAGCAAGCCCTTTTTCTTCTGAGTTATATCTCCAGCCCATCTTCTTTAGTTTATAGACCCAAGACTAGTGAATTGCTGCTTTATTATTTTAGCATGAATATATCAATGTATCAAAAATATTAGATGCTGAGATTAATTTTCTAACTTCTCATATTCATTAAAAAATGCCTATCTTAGTAGGAACATTTAAAACACATACCTGTCTTAAAGTTTGAGTTCCCTGAAGGGGTCATTTGTGTTTCAGAAATGTCCATGTAGAAGGAAAGTGATTTCTTTATTCAAAAACCTGTGTCTGGTTGAAACGAAAAGATCACTTGAAGCTTGAATTGTGTGCTTTTCTGTTACCTTTGAAAAGCATTGTCAAATAACGACTTCGTCTCCATCTTACATTGTACTTACCTCTATAGAAGATTGTTACAGCTGCTTACAAAAGCTGTGCAATCTTATCTTTAGAAATGCTTTTCTAGGATTACTGATGGATTTTTCTATGTCATAAATTCTTTTCTGTATCTTTTTCTTTAGTGTGTGTATATACTAGGGGTTGAATCCAAGGCCTCATGCTTGCTAAGTTGCATGGGCTCTACCCCCAACCTCTAGATCTTCTTAGTGAAATGAGAAATGAGATGAATTGTATTTTAAAAAGACCTTTCTTTTCTTTTTTTTTTTTTTGGTCTTTTTGAGACAGGGTCTTTCTGTAGCCCCAGCTGTCCTGTAACTCACTATGTAGACCAGGCTGGCCTTGAACTCACAGAGATCTGCCTACCTCTGCCTCCTGAATGCTGGGATTAAAGGCATGTGCCACCATGCCCAGCAAGACATTTCTTATAATCAGAAAACACCAAGCACTTGTGTGTCCGATGCTGGGAACTAGAGCAATGAAATTAGAAGTGATCCCATCTAAGAAAATTTCAGTCTAGTGGAGGGTGGGGCATAAGGATGAAATTGAATAAAGGAGTTTATGATGCATTAAGTGCGGAAATAAAAGATTTAATCCAATGAGCTGAGATCAAAAGAAGGATTATCTTGAGGAAGCAGAAGGTTTTTTTTTTTCCTCATGAAATTTTATTCATATTGAATGATTAATGAGAAATAGTTTTTGATATATAAATCTTGAAAGACTGCAAATTTTCTTGAGATTTTGATCATCTCCAACTCTATTCAATCCCAGACCAAAAATAAAACCACAGAAACTTTTATTTTCATAGTGGCACTTAAAACAGCAAATCATATACTCAGGATTATGTGGACATGATTTCTTCCAGCTCTTTAAAACATATAGAGCCTCATATCATATTAGTTGAGTTCTTCTTTCACATTTTGGCACCTAGAAATAAAGATTCGAGTTGGCACGTGGCAAACTGATGTCAAAACCATGGCTGAAGTTATAGGTAACATGATGTCTATGCTGAAACATAGGCTGGAAATTGTGGGATTCTTGACATTCGTTAAGTGGATTTATGAATCTGAAATGGCTAAACATCTGTTGTCCTGAGCTCTTGTCAAAACGATCTTAGAGCTGCTATTGAGGAGTTTGACTTGGCCTGTGATCTTTTTATTTGTTTTTGTTTCTGTGTTTTTCAGACAGGAGCTGTGCAGTCCAGGCCAGCCTCAAACTTGTAGTCCTCCTGCCTCAGCCTCCTGCATTCTGGGATTTTAGGAGTATTTATCTTGGCTGGGAATGTAGCCTAGAAGTACAGCTAGCATTTAGCATGTGTGTGGCCCCAGGTTTGATCTAAAACAACAACCAACAGAGCCTTATATTCATACCAAATTGCCTGGCGCATCAACATGTCTTGTCACATACGCACTTTAAAAAATTAATTCTGGCCTTTTACCCAGAGGGCATTGAAGTCTGAGTTTAGTATATTGTATGACAGTAGGTTTTTTCTTTTTCTTTTTTTCTGGTACTGGGAATTGAACCCAGGACCTCTCATATATTAAGTAAACACTCCACCACTGAACTCTACCACTTAAAATTTTTTTAATTGTATTTTATTTTATTCTGTATGTGTGTGTGTGTGTGTGTGTGTGTGTGTGTGTGTGGTGTATGTACACAAGCATATGTACATATGTGCTATAAATGGTATAAATGTGGCAGTCAGAGGACAACTTTCGGAACTGAGTTCTCTCCTTCACCATGTGGCCTCCAGGGATCAAACTCAGGTCATCAAGACTTGGAAACAAGCGCTTCTACCCACTAAGCAATCTTGCCAGTCCTTCCACCACTTTTTAAATGTTTTTATTTTGAGACAGTGTCTCATTAAGTTGCCCAGGCTGGTCTTGATTCATTCTGTAGTCTTGGCAGGCCTTGAACTTGTGATTCTCCTGCCTCAGCCTTCCAAATAGCAGATTATAGGCATGATGGTTGTTTCCTGAATGGGCCTGCTCAGGAGAAGTGACCCCGTGGTATCCCCAACTTCCCTCACCAGAAGGTAATAGCCAAGTCCATGTTGTACCTGTAGCTAATGTAGGAGAATGAAATACAGAATTAACAGTGCTTTTTGGTTTTTGTTTGTTTGATTGATTGACAGGTTCTCCCTAGTCCCAGCCTGCCTGAGATCACTGTGTGGTCGGGGCTAACCTTGATCTCACAGAGATCTGCCTGCCTCTGCCTCCCTAGGGCTGAGTTTTTTTGTTTTTTGTTTTTTAAATATTCCCATGGATGACAATTAAATGAGAGAAAGTCACTTAGTGGCAAGCTTGGCAAAATATTCTGTCATAAAAGAAAGTTGGCTCCTGGGTGTATTTATGTTGCCTGTCATTACAAGCCCATGACACTAACTGAGTTTCTGCCATGAGAAGTAGGGGGTATGGCACACCTATGGTGATTATCAGTAGCTCAAGTAAGATTTGCCCAGTTATATAAGAACATAATATAGAATGTTTTCTCCTAATTTTTTCAGGCTGATTAATAAGCAGTAACATAAGCTACTAGTAATTTTTAAAAATTCTCTAGTTGGGTAGTTCCTTGTTTTGTAATTGGGGTGCAGGCTCAAAATTAATATGCATACGTATTTGCTCAATAAGAACAACTTCAAGTCATGTCTGGAGAAACATTTTTTTCCATCAAGATTTGACTAAAAATGATTTTTAACGTACACTGCATATATAGGACATTATTCTAAGTACTTTATGAACTCACTACAATAAATTTATAATATCCCTGAGAAGAAAGTACTATGATTATCTTTATTTTTAGTTAAAATGATGCACAGAGGGGCATGACAATTTAACCAACCAAGGGCCTTGGGTTCTTGGGCCATTTACTGTAAGTTAATCACTGTGGTTACTGCTGCCTTCTAACCCCTTGGCACCTTTGACACATGATTTCACTCTATAGGCCAGGCTGACTATGAACTCACAATAATACTCCTGCCTCAGCTTCTCCAGTGCTGGGATTACAGGCATGGACTATCATGCCTGGTAATGCTGCCCCCTTTATATAGTCCCACCGTAATTATATTTAAACTTTGGCCCTTCAAAGTAGAGATGAGATATGTATATCCAGAAAATCAAAGCAGTTTGGGTGCCAGACAATCTCTGTGCTGAAATAACACAGAGAGAAGAAGTATATAAATGCCTGGATTTATGAGCACAATCAAATCTTGGAAGAAAAAGATCTTTAGACAGAAGTTCAAAAGTGTACTTATTAATAAAAGTATTGTGTCTGGATCATGAGCCAAGGGCTTCTGGCGTAGCTTTGTCACCAAGAGGCAGGGCCCGTCTTCTGCTCCACTCTTTCTCCATGGCCAGTGGGCACAGGCAGTAGAATGCAAGGCCAGAGGTAAGTGGCCCTTTAAATTTGCAATTGGCATTCAGGCCAGGTGAAGTTATCAGAATTTCTCAAGAAGTTGCTTTACCAGTGGATGCAGAAAGCTGCTCCAGCTTCAGGTCTCTGCATGCTCTGGTGCTGGACTCCTTTGGATTTACTTTCTGATATATGGTTGAGGACTCCCTGGCCATGAATATAGTCTCCACCTTAGATGGACTTTACACATCAAGTATGATAAACCACTGCTACTGTTTTATCCCACTTGAGGCTCAGAAGGGTTTGGTGAACTAAGTTCATATCCTCCTCAATTTTTGGATAAAGAAATTGAGGTTCATAGAGGATAATTTATTATCAGTTTATTTTTGGATAAATAAATTGAGGTTCATAGAGGTTCATAGAGAGAGTAAGCAGAATTAAATTACGCTTCTGGTTTTTACTCACCTGTTCTTCTAAGATCTCTTGGACTACAGACTATACCTTCATTCCTGGTATGTAGCTACCTTTGACAGGATCACAACTAATTCAGCTAATAACCTTCTGGCAACCATGACTGGAAACCTTCCTCTCATTCCATATCCAGCAACTATAAGTCTGATTCCTATTTTGTGATGCTAATTGTTCAACCAATGTCTACTCTATAGACTGGTCACTGACATACAGAATGCTTCCAGAGGTTCTGCTATAATTAGTACCTTCCCTATCATTTTAATGAATAAACTAACTTAATTTGTATACTGAAAATATATTAACCTTCACACAAGTACATTTTTAAATTAAATTTTTAATATTTTATTTATTTATTATTTATTTTATGTGTATGAATATATTGTCTACATATATGTAAGTGCATCTGTATCATGCAGTGTCTACAGAGGTCAGAAGAGGGTGTCGGATCCCCTTCAACTGGAGTTATGAAAGATTGTCAGCTGCCATATGGGTCCTGGGAATCAAATCCAGGTCCTCTGCAAGAGCAGCCAGTGCTCTTAACTGCTGAGCCATCTCTCCAGTTCTACAAGTAGATTTTTTTTTCTTTAAAAAAATTTTTTAAATTTTATTTTATGTTTGCACCTGTGCCACCCAGTGCCCACAGAGGTCAGAAGAGGTCATCAGATGCCCTGGAACTGGAGTTATGAATGGTTGTTAGCCACTATGTGGGTGCTGGGAACTGAACCTAGGTTGTCTGCAAGAGCAGTCAGTGCTCTTAATTGCTGAGCCATCTCACCAGCCCCTATTTGCGCCTTTAAAAAATGTTTTTCTTGATTCTTTGAGAATTTCATACAATGTATTTTGATCATATTCAGACCCAGTCCTCCATTTCTACCCCACCTTACTAAGCCCCCAAAATTCATGTTCTCTATTATTATTTTTAAGGCCCATTGATTCTAATTTGTGTTCTGAAGTGCTCATGGGTGTGAAGACCCCAGACTTTTTCTTGTAGATGGCTTTCAACCATGTCAAATTGCTGTGATACTCTCAGAGGATATTTAATAGAAAGGAAGTTCTCAAGTATCCACCTACTTAGATGTATCTGTCCTTTGGTAAAAACTTTGTGGCAGAGGAAGGATGCTCTCAACTCTTAAATTTCACAGAACACCAAAACAGCACCTGAGGGGTTTATTTCCTTGGTGGGAGTTGGCTACCACTGTTCTCTTAGCTATCCATACATTATCACAGGAGAGATTTTTACAACACTTGATAAGTCCTAAGTGCTTTAAGTCATTAATAAGTTATTCCTCCCTGAATTTTCAGGTCAGTATTGATGTCTCCATTTCAAGTGTAGCTTCTGAATTCAGGAGTGTCACAGCCCCACAAGTAGATTTTAAAAATGATTGTTAGTTATGTGTATATTGGTGGGGGTCATGTACATGAATGCAGTGCTGGTAGAGACCAGAAGAGGGTGTCAGATTCCTTGGAGCTGGAGGTAGGGGCAGTTGTGAGCTGCCCAATGTGAGTGTTAGGAACCATACTCAGGTCCTGTGCAAGAGCAGCAATTACTATGAACCACTGAGTTATCTCTCCAGCCTGACTCAATAATTTTAATGACATTTACCATTTTAAAGTCTGCTTGTGAGCTGGAGAGGCGGCTTAACAAGCAAGAGCACGAAGAGGACTTGGGTTTGGTTCCCAGAACCCACATGGCAGCTAACAACTGTGGGATCTGGCACTCTCTTCAGGCCTCTCTGGGCATTGCACACACAGGTGCACTTACATACATGGAGGCAAAACACTCATGTACATAAAACAGATAAATAATAAATTAAATAAATAAATAAATTATGGAATCCCTCTCAATTGTACCATACCAAATGCAGGAACTCCCTTTTGGGGGTTGGATGCTGTGACAAATAATATATTTTATTTATTTGTCCTTTGAATGTTTTCATAATACTATGAATTTATAAATATTCCATGGCTGCACAACTTGGTTATTTTTGCTTCTGCTATTGAAAAAGATTAGAAGTTGAAGCAACTTCGGGTTACATTCGGGTTGAAACACCTCCTTTATTCCGTGAAACACCTCCTTTATTCCGTGTGTCGTGTAGAAACCAAGAGCAGGCCCTTTTCCAGCCTGCCTGAGCAGTGGAGGTTCACCCAGGCCTTGCCAGCCATTCTTGGCTCTGCTACCTCATAAATGTTGGCTTGACTCCCCACTGTTTGGCTCCCATGAACCAAGTGGTTGTTGTTGCCTGTAAAACAAGAGAATGCAGTTATTGCCAAGGTGGGATTCAGTGCTATCCTGTTTAGCACAGGCTATTCAGAACTTCTTGTTTTGAAACAGACACAAGTATTGATCAGGAATCCTTCACTGGGTCATTACTTTGGACTGAAATGAGTAACTGTATTCTGTGTGTGTGTGTGTGTGTGTGTGTGTGTGTGTGTGAGAGAGAGAGAATGTGTGTGTGTGTGTGTGTGTGTGTGAGAGAGAGAGAGAGAGAGAGAGAGAGAGAGAGAGAGTGAACATGTTTAAACAAGCTAGTCTCAGGCTGGATTTTGGATTTTCTTCAAGATAAAAGCAAAGTGTGATAGAGTGTCTGGCATTTGTTCAAAGTTTAGACTTACCAATTTACATTTTAAGGTTGTTTCGATCTTACCCTGTAAGAAGTTTCTAGTCCTCTATTCTAGAAGTCTTGGCATCTACTGCACTGTTAGCAGTTAAATTGTGCCCTCAGTTATTTCACTTTTATTAATTTTTAAAAAATGTCTTAGAGGGGCCCATCAGCCCTAGCTGAATCTGATAACTGTTGAAAAGGCAGGCAGAGAACATCCGCAAGAATATGCTCATTAGCTTTCTTATTTTACACAGGCTTCCTGGTTGCTTTCTGTCCCATAATAGAACATGGAAATATTCAGCAAGAAAGCATTCGTGTGCCTTGGGAAGTCATGGGTCATCCTACTTACCCGGAAACTACTGACAGATGATTCTGTGGAGAATCAGTGACTCAGACCCTGAAGCCTTAACTAAACTTGTTGCACCTGATTTCCAATCTAGCCTAAAAGCCACAGTCTTGCCACCTGCAGTGGGAATGATTCAGAGTTGAGGTTTTTCTCTCTGCCTAAGGGTTACTGCAGCTCTAAAAGAGGAAAGAAACGGCTGAGGACCAGAACTCCACATTTCTTGGAGATGCCGTTGGCTTGAAAGATATAGATAATTTCATATAAAAGCCTTATTAAAATCTTCCAAATAGCTGAGCATAGTGGTCCATGCTTGTAATCCCAGCACTCTGGAAACAGAGGCATGAGACTTACCACAAGTTCAAGACCAACGTGGGCTAGAATGTGAGACCTTTTCACAAAAAAAAAGAAAGAAAAAGAAAGAAAGAAAAGAGAAAAGAAAAGAAAAAAAATCCTTTAAATAATCTTTTGTCTTTTTAGCAGTTAGTAGTTTTGTCTTTTGGGCCTGTTTATTATTTTTATGTGTTTGACAGGGTTCTATTTATTTATTTATTAAATGATTATTTTTATTTGTACACGTGTTTTGATTGCTTGTATGTATTCTGATATGTGTGTAGTGCCCTCTGGTATGTCTGTAGTGCCCGTGAAGGCCAGAAGGAGGTGACAGAGCTGCCATGTGGGTGCTGGGAGTTGAACCTGGTCCTCTGGAAGAACAAGTGCTCTTAAACCCTGAGCTCTTACCCTCTCCCCCCTACAGGCTTCTATTTTTATTTTATTTTTAAATATTTTATTTATTTATTTTTATTTTATGTGTATGAATGTTTTGCCTGCATGTGCCTAAGTGAATCCATGTTGTGCAATGCCATAGAGGTCAGAAGAAGGTGTTGAATTCCCCCAGAACTGGAGTTATGGGTGGTTGTTAGCTGCCATGTGGGTGCTGGGAATTGAACCTGGGTCCTCTGCAAACTCAGCCAGTGCTCTTAATCACTGAGCCATCTCTCCAGCTCCTGGCTTTTATTTATTTATTTATTTATTTATTTATTTATTTATTTATTCATTTGCTTGTTTTATTTATTTGTTTATTTATTCATTTGCTTGTTTTATTTATTTATTTATTTGCTTTATTTATTTATTTATCTTTTTGAGACAGGATCTCCCTGTAGCCCCAGCTGGCCTGGAACTTGCTATGTAGACAGGCTGGCCTCGAACTCACAGAGATCTGCCTGCCTCTGCCTCCTAAGTCCTGGAATTAAAAGAATGTATCACCATGCCCATCCTTTTTATTTTTTTAATTACGTGTGTATGTGTGAATCTGTGTACATGTGAGTTCAGGTGCCTTTGGAGTCCAGAAGAGGATGTCAGATTCCCTTGTGCTTGAGTTTATGAGCTACCTGGGTGTGAGAACCCAGCCTCAGGTCTTTAGAGAAACCTGGGTGATGATCTCCAGTTCCATCCATTTTCCTGCAAATGACACCCTTTTGTTCTTCTTTGTGGCCGAATAATATGCCATGCATATGTATGCCACATTTTCTTCCTCCATTTATCTATAAATGGACATCTAAGCTAATTCTGAGCCTTGACCTTTGCAAACAGAACCATCATAAGTGTAGGGTACGTAGGTATCTGAAAGCCACAGTTCCTGATGGTGACTTCTCCTATAACTCAGAACTTGCTAACTCCAGCACTCCCTCCCTCCCCTGGCCACCATGCCTATGAATAGTGACAGCTTGATGCTGTGGGGTGCCCGGGTACTGCCATTCCTTATCTGCTTTCCCTCACTCGCCCACATCTTGTAAACAGGGTTCTTTGAAAACTTTTCAGCCGTCTTTTTTTGTGTATTGTCTTCTATTTCCTGCTGAGATCCTGACTGACATAATCTAAATCTAAGCGGCGTGCTTTTTTTTATTATACCTTAGCTTTGAGGCTCCTCTTCTGGAGGAGGATAAAAGACAATTCAGAATCGGGTAGGTGAGTTAAATAACTTCAGGTCTGAGCTGGTGTTAGTGAAAAAAAATGGCATAGATTGGATTAAAATACACTGGTAGAGATAGAAGCAAATTGCTTCTGGAACAGGAAGAAGGGAACGTGAATCCATCCATGTGCTTTATTGGTTACCTGCACTTAAAAGAGAAGGGGGTGGGGGGTCCCTTTCCCTGCCAAATATTTTCAGTTCTTTTCTTTCCTTTCAATATCATTGCTTCAGTTATTCCATTTTCCTTTGGGGCTTTTCTGGTAAATCTCCCTAGGCTTTTCCTCTTGTTCTTGGGCAGTTTGCATACCCATGTATAAAGTCCTCTGTATATACTTGTATATTTTTTCTGCATCTACATGTTTGCTCAAGACCTCTCCTTTACAGAAAGCACTTTCTGGATTTTGCAAGGTGAATGGATTTTTGGCATTCCCTCACCTATGAGCAATATCCCTTTTAGTCCTTAAATGAGACAGAAAGCATGTGGCAAGCAGCTAGCTTCATTCCACTTTGCTTCAACTCTTAATCTCAGTCCATAATTTTCTAAAATTTTCTAGAATTTCCAAAGTAATCATCAAACTCACTGGGGCTGTTAATACTTCACAGCTCTTTTAAATCAAATGGCCACCTCTTCTGCTGTTAAGGTCTTCACTGCCAGAAGCTTAACGGTGTGGACTGTTGAGCCTTACTCCAGGACTCAGCTGGGTTACTTAAAAGCCCTAGTCTCCCCGCAACCCCACACCTGCCTTTTTTTTGAAACAGGATCTCCTTGCTATGTAGACCAAGCTGGCCTCCATCTCGCAGACACCTGTTGCTTCTGCCTTCCTAGTGTTGGGAATAAAAGTATGCATCACCAGGCCTGGCTCAGTCCTAGTCCTTAAAATATATTATATATATTTAACTATATAAATATATGTATAATTTATTTTAGGAAGTGCCATTGTTTAATCTGATATTTTGATTATATTTCATTCTCTTGGAAATATAAGTACGTTCTTATAGATCTGTACATTCTACTCTAGATCTGAGGTGAGGCAGAATAATTCTCTTAAAATTCACTGTACAAAACTACTGTCCCAGGGGCTGGAGAGATGGCTTAGTGGTTAAGAACACTGAATGTTCTTGCAGAAGACCCGGGTTTGAATCCCAGCACCCACATGGCAGCTAACAACTGTCCGTAACTCCAGTTCCAGGGCGTCTGGCAGCCTCTTCTGTCCTCCACGGACATTGCACAACATGGGTGCACTTACCTACATGTAGGCAATATACCTGTACACATAAAAATAATAAATAAAATATTTTAAAAAACCTGCTGACCTTTACTAATAACCAGTGATGGTAAAGGAGACAAAAACTCACAGGTATGGAGCTTGGGTTTTATTAATTTATTTTGTGTGTTTGTATGTGTGGTCATATGTGTGCAGGTGTGTGTGTCTGCAGATAGAGGGCAGAGGGCAGCTTTGGTTGTCTTTTCTCAGAAGCTGTCCACCGTTTTTTGAGACAGGCTCTCTTACTGGCCTGGAGCTCACTAAGTAAGCTAAACTGACTGGCCACCAGGCCCCAGGGAGCCACTTGTTTCTGCTTCCCAAGATGCTGGGCCTACATGCTCCTCCCACACTCTCATGCTTTTTTTATGTTGGTTCTTGGAATCGAACTCAGGTCCTCATGCTTATGGGCATGAAGTTTACTGAGGCATTTATCTGGTCATTCTTGATTTATTATTTTTTTTCCCTATCAGACAGATAATATTGTCCATGTTGTAAGAATGTTTGAGGGAGGCATAGATTACCACTGAGCATGAAAACCCAATCAGAATCAGGTTTGGTGTCATTCACCCATAATGGAAGCAGGAGGACCAGGAGTTCAAGATCAGCTTCAGCCACAAGGCAAGTTTGAGACCTGCCTATCTCAAAAAAAGTCAAAATAAAGAACCAAACTTATCACACTCATGAACCAAAAGAGGAACAGGCTTGGGGTTTAATCCTGGATTTCTCAGTTGTGACTCAAGTGGTTTTGGACAAATTGCCTAAACTCTTTGTGCCTCAGGGTATTCTTCAGGGAAAGGCAGTGATACTAACATGTCTGGTCTCCTGTGAGACTAGGGAGGTACTCCTGAATATGGAAGAGTGGTGAGAAGTTGGAGGCCTTGGGTAGAAGTAAGCCCCATCACCATCTACCCTCAGCAGGCTTCACTTCGATTCTGGAAGCCTTGTACATCCCTCGTTCTCTGTTCCTCCTCCCCTCTCCTTTTCTTTCAATAAGATCTGACTATTGTTCAGGCTAGTCAGCTTAGTAGCTTGGACTCAGGCGCTCACCACCTCAGCTACCACATCTGCCTCCATTCTCTTCTCTTTTCGGGTGATCTTGTCAGAAGTCAGGGGATAAGCTGACAGGATTCACATTTCCTCACTTTTCCTCCATTCCAGGATCCTCCCGGCCATTCCTTGCCAGTTCTTCTGTGGAATTCTGGTCTGAAGTTAGAGTATACTCACATAATGGAGTGTGGCAATGTGGGGGCCTGGGGGCCTGTTGCTGTTGCTCTGCATAGCTACTCTCTCAGCCTTCTTTTCTTACTCTCCTTTGATTTCTTCCCCACTGTATTAGTTATTTTTCTGGCTGCTGTGACCAAATACCTGACAGAAGCAATTAAAGGAGGAGAGGTTTATTTTGGCTCACAGTTCAGGGGACTCAGTTCACCACAGCAGGAAAGTCGTGTCAGTGGAAATGTCTTGGTTGTGGCAGCTGGAGTGTGAGGCAGCTAGCCACATTGTCTGGTGGACTAGAAAGCAGAGCATTTTAGCCTGAAGTAAGTCCAAGCTATAACCCTCAAGGCTCACCCCTAAGGGCTTACCTCACCCCATCAGGCCCTACCTTCCAAAGGATCTGAAATGTCCCTAAATGCTGTCACCAGCCAGAGGCCAACTGTTTTTTTTTTTAAACATCTTATTTATTATTTTATGTGTATGAGTGCTTTGCCTGTATGTATGTATGTATGTATGTATGTATGTATGTATGTGTACCACATGCATGCACTGCCCACAGAGACCAGAGGAGGGTGTTGGATTCCCTGGAACTGGAGTTACAGCTGGTTGTTAGCCATCATGTGGGTGCTGGGGATTGAACGCGGGTCCTCTGATAGAACAGCAAGAGTTCTTAACCACTGAACCGTCTCTGCAGCCCCCAAGAGGCCAACTGTTTAAACACTCCTGTAAGGGATACTTCACATTCAAACCATAACACAAACTGTCTGGAGGATCATGGCAAATGGATATGCAAGTCCACATGTCCTTCTCAGCCAGGATCACCAGGTTGCCTTTCTCTCACAGACACAGCGTAGTTCACAGAGGAAGCTCCTGGACTTCAAGAGGCATGATGCTGTTTAATGAGTGTCAGGGCAATATTCCAGAACTCTATAATTTTAGCCAGTACTTCTCCAAATACAGCTTTACATAAATCTCACTTGAGAAATAGAGAAAAAACAGTATTTTGTAGCTTAATGGGTCTGTCTGTTCCTGTGCCAGAGAGAGAGAGAGAGAGAGAGAGAGAGAGAGAGAGAGAGAAAGAGAGTAATAACTTGCAGAAATCAGTTCTGTCCTGCTGTGGAGGTCTCAGGTGTACAACTCAGGTCTTCAGACTTGGTAGCAAATGCCTTTATATACTGAGCCATCTTGCTGGCCCATTGCTGTGTTCTTCTTTTTCTTCCTCTTTCTCTTCCTCCTTCTCCTCTAGTTCCTCCTCCTCCTCCTCCTCTTCCTCCTCCTCCTCCTCCTCCTCTTTTTCCCTTTTTTAACAACAAGGATAAAATTAAGGGACTAAAATGATGAAGTGAAAGATGGAATTGGAAAATATTTTTTTATTAGTAAAGTAAGATATTGATCTTTATGTTCTGATTAAAGATCATACTCTTATAAATAATATAACATTTTAAAGAAAATTCTACATATGGAAAATGATGAATATTTATTAGTAACAATTGGCTGGCCATTGACTCTTTAATTGTTTACCTACTTTATGTCTTTTGAAAAATATTTGTTCTAGGCATTTCCATGTCTGGAGTTTGGCATTGCTCTGACTTCAGTGAAACAAAGCCCCAGATCTTGTTTCCTTATCAGCCACCTTTCTATCAGAAAGGTTTATGTTTGAGTTCTAACATGTATTTTCAAGTTTTGTTTGTTTGTTTTCTGTTTTGAGCCAGGGTCTTGCTTGTGTAGCCTAATCCAGCCTTGAACTTGAACTTGCAACCCATTTATTTTAGCCCCTGCCCCTCCCCACAAGTGCTAGGATTACAAATGTATACCACTATGCCCAAGGTTCTGTACAGTCCAGAGAATGATTGATGACAGCCATCCTTTCATTTTTGAAGGAGTTTATTAGATGTACAGCAAGCGAAAGCAAAAGAATAAATGCCGAGTAGCAGGAAGAGAGAAGCAGCAGATAAACAGCAAGCAGCAACCTGGGTGCTCACAGCATCCAGTAGAGATGATTGGAATAACCCTGTTGAGAGAGTAAGCAAAAGTAACAACATCAAGCCAGGGACTTACAAACATCCAGTGGAAATGGCCTGGGAAAGCCCTATTGAGGCTACTATGGAGTTTCCAATCAAGGGAGGAGTAGAGCATCCCTTAGGGTAAGGCTTCCAGGGAAAACAACAAGAAACAAGCCCCAGATAAATCACGTCGTCAAATCCTGTCCTCACAGTCACCCAGCAGAATGGCTGGGGAAGCATGTTGAAACAGTCATGGAGTTTCCCGACTGAGAATTCCAGGCAAGGCAGAGCATTCTCTCTGTGGATGAACTTCCAGCTTCTTTCTCGCTTTGGCATGTTTGTTATGGGATAAACAATCGTCACTCCTGTTGGAAATGATCTAGCTTATCAATGTTTTCAGTGACACAGTGTTACTCTCAGATTGTTTGCTGTTTTCCTTGTCCTTGTCACAGAACCAGGGAGCTAGCGTGACCCAAGACAGGGACTTGGATGACATTTGACCTAAATGTGCTTGTGTCTGAAGTGTGGGAACCAGTGCTACTTCCAGAGCCAGTTTCTCAGTGAGCTCAAACCACACATGACAGTTTACCAACATAATGTATGTATTATTACAACATAATATACATGTACATTTGTTCTAAATGAAATCTGAGTAGCATTCAGCATGTATTTAGAAAATTCAAATATTGATCCAGGCATGCTGACACACACCTATAATCCCAGCGCTTTGGGAGACTTTAACAAGAGGATTGCAAATTCAAGATCAGCCTGGCTACACAGTGTGTTTCAATCCCATCTAGGCTGCACAGTAAGATCTTGTCTAAAGAAAATAAATAAGAAAACTCAAATATTGACAATTTTGAATACTAATTTCTTTCTCTTCTTGGTTTAGTCATTTCCAGCTGGGTTACTTGAAGTCATGTTCCCTCTCAGGGCTCAGTGCTTTCAACTATGATGGATGGGCCAGTAGAGGGATGAAAGGTTCTCAGTGATCTTTCTCTAGCTTTTATATTCTGTTGTTCTTTCCAACTTGCTGTTGGGGAGATCGAAGGACTTTTGTTTGAAAAGCCCACTATTTTAAAAATAGACTTTATTATTATTATTAATTTCATGTGTATGCATGTTTTGCCTGCATGTAAGTGCATCTATGTTGTAGAATGCCCATAAAGGTCATAAGACCAGGGGTGTTGGATCCCCTGGAACTGGAATTATGGAGTTACTAGCCACCATGTGGGTGCTGGGAACTAAATCTGGGCCCTCTGCAAGAGCAGCCAGTGCTCTTAACTGCTGAGCCATCTCTCCAGGTCTGAAAGGACCACTATTTGAATTCCCAAGGGATTAGGGTTTTTACTTGTTTTTTTTTTTTTTTAGACTGAGTCTCATATAAGCTGGCCTTGCCTCCATGAGGCCAAAGATGACCTTCAACTCCTGATCCTTCTGCTTCTACTCCCCAGATACCGGGAATATATGCATATACCACCACACTCAGCTTCCCAAGGGGTTCTGGAGCTCATAAATTGGGGATTGGTCAAGGTACAGAAACCCCAGGCATCTAGAGTTCCCCGAGTCATCAGAGCTTGGAGGTGGGCCTGAGGACAGTGGAATAGCCATCTAAATGAGTGAGATTGTTTGTTACTGCAGAGGAGAGTGATCAGGTGATGTTACCTGTTTCTACCATAACATTTGAATTTCATTTGTATGCCAATATATAGAGATAAATTCAGTAAATAAGATTAACAGTAATTTGAAGAACAAATTAGACCAGAAATCTGAAGCTGTGATCTTTATTTTCCTTAATTCAGTAAAACCATGTGACTTTCCTTAAAATTTTAATTTACTGTTAAGAAGAGCAAATTCTGCCTTTTTTTCATCAGAGTTGTTCTAGTCTTAAAGTCCCTAGATTTACCCACGGGTGGGTGGCCTGTAATCTCAACTACTCAGGAGGCTGAGGCAGGAAGATCGAAAACTCAAGGCCTGCCTGAGCTACAGATCAAGTTCAAGGCCGTTCTTGGCAAATTTGTGAGAATTTTTCTCAAAATAAAAAGTGAAAATGGCCTAGGAGTGTGGTTCATGGGTACAGATTTTATATACATGTGGGAGGACATCGTTTTAATATCCAGTACCATAAGATAGGAAGGAAGGAAGGAAGGAAGGAAGGAAGGAAGGAAGGAAGGAAGGAAGGAAGGAAGGAAGGAAGGAAAAGAGCAAAATAAAATACCCCAACAACAACAATCAGCAACAAGAACAAAAACCTTTGGATTACATATTTAAGTTTATAATTTTATAGAAAAGTCTCCATGTTATAAGTACAATAAACAGCAATGTCTACCACATATGAAAACTGAGTTGGTTTTAATGATAGTTGTTTCCACCTTTTTCATGGAGGGACCCTTGTTGGAAAGTAGGGAGCCATCAAAGTCATGATGCTAGCTGGCAAGCTTAGAGTTTAGTCTAAACTGAGTAGAAACCTTGAACATCTTGGATAATTACAAAAGGGAAAAGAAGAAAATTACAAAACTTGCGCATTTGATGCAAATAGATAATATGCAGTTGATTGTATGAATGCTGTTTTGAGGAATCTCTTGGATCCTTATGTTTTGCCACCATTCTACTAATTCAGCATATAATAAACTATACATTGAGGTAGACCATTCTTATTTGCAGCCTTAAAGATCTTACTAATGATAAAGAATCAGAAATAAAAAATTAGAGCCAGGTATAATGGCTCACATCTGTGATCCCAGGTCTCTAAGATGGGGCAGGAAGAATCTGGAGTTTGAGGCCAGCCTGGGCAATCTCATAGGAAGAAAGGGAAGGAGGGAGGGAGGAGGGAGGGAGGAAAGGAGGGGAGTGAAGGAATGTCTATCTGGGGCTTCTATATAATCAGGTGTGTCTTTTGACTTTATCAAATCGCTGTCTCAAGCTGGGGAGATGTTTAGTGGATAAAGTACTTGCTGTATACTGTGCAAGCTTGAAGACTGGAGTGGGTCCTCAGAGTTCACAGAAAAGCTGGATGGGTGTGGTCACCTATTTGTAATCCCAGGACAAGAGAAGTGGAGGAGGGGAAGCCCTGGAGGAAGCAGGCTAGCCAGACTACTGAATTACTACTGAGCTCTGGGTTCAGCAAAACCCCTGCTTCGATACAGAAAGTGAAGACAGAGCAAGACACCCTGTGTCAACCTTGGGCCTCCACATGCACATGCACATCCACATGTGCGTGCACGCACACACACACGTACCCACACACGTACCCACACATGTGAGAACATGTGTATGCATACACACATACATGTAAGCCATAAAACATTCTGTGGTCTTTATAGATTTGAGACATTTGAGGATCTTCTGCCCTGACCTTTTGGACAAATCCTTAAATTCTGTTCCTAATTCAGTCATTTCAGGCTGTGTCACCTTAGGAAATCATGTCACCTAACTTCAGAGCTCAGTGAAAATCATCTGGCGGAGGGTGAAAGATTTACTAATCTCTTTCCAGGTTTTATATATTCTATTGTTCTAGAAGATTCCTAGTTGTGAGGAGATTGAAGGATATTAGCAAAGTGTACTAATTACTTTTCTTGTTGCTATGACTACATGACAGGAGCAACTTAAGGGGAGAAATGGTATTGTAGAACCCAGAACTCTGCCATCCTTGGGGATTCACACATCTGGGTCTGCTAGTCTTTGCCTGCTCCCATGGCACACTATTGGGATGCTACTTTCTGTTCTGGTAGGTTTCTGCTAGCCAGAAATTGCCTACATGGATGGAAATCTAGATGACCCCCACTAGAATGCTGAGAGCAGGACACCGACTGCAGCTACCACAATCTGGTTACAGCCAGAGTACTACACCAAAACTGCTTCTTACGGAGCACCAAATGAAGAGAGATACGCATTCCTAGGAGGAATCACCACTCAGGGGCAATGGAGAAAGACACCAGGAAGCAAAGAACAGCTGTCTTCAGCTATAGGGATTGTCTGTGTGCCTCCAGAGACAGTGGCATGTGGCAGCCAGGGAGAAGCAGGCCCCCGAAAGCCTATTAGCCTCAGATCTGGGAGGCCTACCATGGGCATTGCAAAAAGGGATATTGACAGTCCACACCTAGTCAGTAGTTGAAATTGCAGGACCTAATTTCTGGCCACACTGAAGACACGGCACTTTAAAGGGAGTCCTATCCACGAGGATTGCCATCATGTTGGAAAGGGTGAAACTACACAGGGAATGTGATGTATTTGATAGAAACTCTTTGCTACAGAAAGAAAATTCTCTAATGTGTTAAAAGCATGGCTTTAGTCCCAGCACTCAGGAGGTAGAGGCAGGCAGATCTCTGTGAGATCAAGGCCAGCCTGGTTTACATAGTAAGTCCCAGGTCAGCTGGGGCTATGGGGAGAGCCTGTCTTAAAAAAAAAAGCATGTTAGGGGATGCAGAATTCTCTACAGAGACTCAGACCTGCCATCAGCATCTTGTCTGATAGATTTTAAAATACTCTGCTGTCATATAGAATGTGTTGAACGAGGATTAAATTATTATTTCTTCAGCATTATCAAAGTTTTGTGGCTACTGTATTTCATTACAGGTGAGATCAGTTTTTCAACAATAATCTTTTGGAGCTGGGAGTGCAGTTGAGTGATAGAGAGCTTGCTTAGCGTGCTCAAAAACTCTGATCCCTCAGCACCACAGGCAGAAAAATCAATCTTTCTACCAGTTGTTCTTTATAAAGTGGAAAAATACCTGTCATACCTGCTAGAATGACCATTTCCTGCTTTGTTTTTTGTAAAAGTTTAGTTTTTATTTTTAACATTTGTACCAACATTAAGCGTTAGCATTTATAAGATGTTTCTGGATTACTATTATGCGAAAGATAGAAGAAGGCTTTTGACAGGCCACTTGTGATTATTAAAAAATATTAAGCTGAGTGCAGTGGCATACTAGCTATGTAGGAGTCTGAGGTGGGAGGATTATTTGAGCCCAGGAGTTTGAGGCCATCTTGAGCAACAGAGTAAAACTCTGTCTTGTAAAGAAAAACACCAATTATCTATCTATCTATCTATCTATCTATCTATCTATCTATCTATCATCATCATCTATCTGTCTGGTTATCTATCTATATCTATTGATCTACCATCTAGCTATCTTTCTACCTACCTACCTACCTACATTTATATATAAATTATATGTGTATAATTTATAATAGGGCCAGGGTGTAGTTCAGTGGTAGAGGGCTGGGCTGGCATTCATGAAGCCCTAATATACAAACACTATTAACAGTAAATATGACCTAGTGAATTATTGTCCTTGAGTCCTTGGGTTAGCCACATTGCAAATGAAACTTATGGTTAAAGCATCATACTCTACTAATATTAGGTAATCTTCTTACTGCAAATGACCAAAACCCAAATAGGATTAATGGGAAATCCCTCCATTGTTTTAGGCCTGTGTAGCCTTGAAAGGCAGATAAATAATCAAGTGGCTAGGCAGACTCTTGAGGTAGCTTTCTTCTTTTTTTTCTTTATATTTATATTTATTTATTTATTTATTTTTTATTTATTTATTTAGTTAGTTATTTTTGTCTTTTTGAGACTGAGTCTCCCTGTACCTCAGATGGCCTGGAGCTTGCTCTGTAGACCAGGCTGGCCTTGAATTCACAGATATTCACCTGCCTCCGCCTCCAAGTGCTGTTTTTTGATCTTTTTGAGACAGGATCTCCCTGTAGCCCCAGCTGGCCTGGCACTCACTATGTAGACCAGGCTGGCCTTGAACTCACAGAGTTCCACCTGCCTCTGCCTCCCAAGCACTGGGGTTAGAGGTGTGTGCCACCATGCCCAGCAAGATGTATTTTTATTTTTATTTAAAAATTTTATGTGGTTGCAGAGCTGTGATCAGAACCAGCTCTCTTGACTTTAATATCCATTTCTTTATATTATGCTTGTACTTTTTAAAATCATTTTTAAAATTTTTAATAACTACATGATTAGAAGAAGCATTTCATACAGCTTTAACTTATTCAGTAACACACTCCACATCTCTTTCACAAGTGTCTGTAAGTTTCTAGGTTCACAGTTAATACAGTTATACAATATTGAACTGAGTATAACCCCTCTAAGACATAAAATTGAATGAGTTTTTAACCTTTAAAAAAGATCTCCATTTCATTTTAGAATATATTGTTCTTTGCAGAAAGACTCATTGTTTTTGCTGCTAACATTGAGATGTTGGCGCACGCATCTCTAATCTGTATGTATCTGATTATTACTAGTCATAATCGGTTGCACTTGGATCCTTGGCACCTGTGTATGTCTATAAAGTCATCGGGTAGATTTCAGTGGTAATGTTTATCACCTCTACTAATTAACATGACGTAAATTTCCATGCTTCCTCCTCAAATATAATACATTTTAAAAAATTTGTTGATGTGTGCTTGTGTGTGTGTGGGTGTGTGTGTGTGTGTCTCACACAGCACATCACAAACCATTTTTTTCATATACACACCCACTTCTCAGATGGCACCCTCCCATAGCCTCCCTCCCCCCACTAGAGCCCTTATACTCTGTTATCCCTGCTACTGTCCACTGTGTTGTCAGCACTGCCAGCCATTCCCCACTATTTGTCCATCTGATGAATCTAGTCAGCCTATCTAGAGGTCTTTTTTTTAGGAGGGTCAGCTGTTCCTCATCTAGCAGCAATCGGTTGTCAATATTCCTTTAGATAAGATTGGGGTCTGCTGTTCATTTCCCAGTTCTATGCTGGGTTACTATCTGGGAGTCCCTTTGGCCACCCTGGCCAACAACTCAAAAGAAGGTATCACCTATCTGGCATTGTTGCTTGTTATGTAATACATATGGACTCTTAAAAAATTATATTGGCCCCTTTAATCTTTGGTTATACTTTCCTTTTGGGTCTTTAAGGCCATACAGTTAGCCCAGATAAAACAATTAATTTTTATCCTTAAGGTCGTTTGAGGATCTGTTCCTCAGGGGTCACATGGCTTGGGAGGTGCCCCTGGCTCCTTTCTTTTACCAGTTCTGCCTATGTGAAGATAAGTCAAAGGTCCTGCTTGACTATGGTTGGCTTCACTTGGAAGCATGGAGGAAATGATTCCTCTCTGTTGACCCTCCTCTTTGTAGACTGGACACTGGTTCAAG
>NW_008353027.1:4147460-4225762 GCF_000622305.1 Nannospalax galili
CTGTTTCCTACTGTTCTTCTCTTTCAGATTCTTTCTTTTCCTTTACCTCCCTGTTTCCTTTCCATTATCCTGGTTCCTGTAGTTATGTCTGGATGCGTACTCACTTATCAGGGTTGGGTTATGGTTTTTATAAATGCTTGAAGCAATATCCCAACCCAAACTCATCCTTTACATAAGTGATCGTTTGCTCTAGAATCAGTGATAGCAAATGTGTAAAGTCTCAATTCTTTTAGAAATACAAATATGTAAATGAGACATAGATTGGAATGATACAAATAGTTTTGGAAGGCTGGGCTTCATTTCCTGCAAGACCGTAAAGCAAAACAGACACTGCCGGTGTGACTGGATTCCTCACGAGGCTGTGAGGTGAAGCTGTGTGATCTGTCACAGCTGCTCTTGCTCTGATCACTTCTTTATGTTCACAGCGTTTATTCATATTCAGCACGTTTATTGTAAATCACTTCCTCTTGCTGTTTTCATATGCAATCCCCTACATGTTCTAACCCATGTATACACTCCTTAGAGCTGATGACTATCTGTGATGATGTACACGGTGAGTACATGGGTCAGGGAAGCTGTAATTGTGGTTCTCATTCCTATGTGTGGCAGGTCAGCATTGCACACATTTTTTAAAAAATGCTTCCTTGTTCACAATCTTCATTTATAACTGCAGATGCACAGTGTCTGCCATGTTGGCACCAAGTGGGAGCAAATGTTGAGTTCAACACAGCCCATCACCTCTTCTGACAGGGACTTACTGCTCATGGTGGGTTATTAGTGTCACCTTTGTTTAGAAAGGGAAACAGCGTGAGTTGAGACTCTGACCCAAAACAAGACTGCAGACAACCAGAACACACTGGCCTTCCAGCGACATCCCAGAGGACACGTGGGGTCCTCTTCTTTTTTCCTCTCTCTCGCTCTCAATCTCTCTCTCTCTCTCTCTCTCTCTCTCTCTCTCTCTCTCTCTCTCTCTCTCTTCTGCTTTGGGTATTGAACCCAAATAGGACCTGTTGCATGGGAGGAAAGCCCCTGTTATTGGGTTATATTCTCAGCTCCTAGACCATCTTTTTTTTTTTATTAACAGATTTTAAAAAATATTTTATTTAGTATTTTTATTTTATGTATATGAGTGTATTGCCTGCATGTATGTGAGGGTACCTGTGTAGTGCAATGTCGTGGAGGTCAGAAGAGGACTTTGGATTCCCCTGGAACTGGAGTTAAGGACGGTTTATAGCTGCCATGTGGGTGCTGGTAATCGAACCCAGGTCCTCTGCAAGAGCAGTCAGTGCTCTTAACCGCTGAGCCGTCTCTCCAGCCCTGACCATCTTTTTTTTTTTAAAGGAGACAAAGGGCTGGCAAACTGGCTCAGTGGGTAAAAGCACTTGCTGCCGGGCCTGAAGATCTGATTTAAATCCCTAGAACCATCTCCTGAAAATTGTTCCTGAAGTCCACATACACGCCATGATGTGTACACACACACACACAATGGGAAAAAAGGAGACAAAGTTGAAAAAGGGTTGATTTTGATACTGATTTAAGTAAAATTGAAATTTGAAGATAATGTCCTATTTTTGTCTCTTCTCTCCATTGACGGATGTATGATTGATTGATGTTATGGTACAGGGATTGAACTGAGCTTCATGCATGCAAGACAAGTGCTGTACCACTGAGCTATAGCCCCAACTATCTTAAATTTTTGAGAAAGGATCTCTCTAAAGTTGGCCAGGCTATTCTTTTGAAAAATATTTTAGTTATTATTTTTATTTTATGTGTATGAATGTATTGCTTGCATGTATGTAAGTGTGCCTGTGTCATATAATGTCCTTGGAGGTCAAAAGAGGGCATCAGGTTCCCTGGAACTGGAGTTACAGATGGTTGTTAGCCGCCATGTGGGTGCTGGGAATCGGACCCAGGTCCTCTGCAAAAGGACCTGAGCCATATCTCCAGCCCCTTGCCAGGCTATTCTTGAACTTGGAATTCTCCTGCCTCAGCCTCCCATGTAGCTGGTATTACAGGCCTATACCAACAGGCCTGCTTCCTCTTTCTTATTTTGAGACGAGGTCTCACTGTGCAGCCCTGACTGGCCTGGAACTGACAGTGGTCTGCTTGACTCTGCCTCTTAAGAGCTGGGATTAAAGGTGTGAGCCACCAGGCTGGGTTTAACTACCTTTTAAATTTAAACTGGAGGGAGGTAAATGTGTCAGGGGGAGAACCAAGGGGAGTTGGAGTGGGAAAATGGAGAGTTGAATATGATAATTTTTCATTGTACACGTGTATGAAATTCTTGAAGAATTAAGACAATAATAAAATAAGAAAGTCCCTAAAAAATTTTAAACTCAAGGTCCTGCTGCCGCATTGGTAGAGCACTAAGTTATGTCTATTCTCTCCCTCCCTCCCACCTCCCCTCCCCGCCTTCCTCCCTCCTTTCCTCCCCACCGTCTTCCTTCGTTGGGTCTCATGTTGCCCAGGCTGATCTTAAACTTTCTATGTAGTTGAAGAGGACTTTGAATTTCTGATCCTTCCTCCTCTACCTCCTGAATGCTGGGATATGCTACCATGCCTAGTTTACGAGGTTTATGTGGTGCTGGAATCTAACCCAGGGCTTTGAGCATGCCAGGCAAGTATACTACCAACTGAGCTATGCCCCAGCTTCTTTGTTACATCATACTGTCTAAAGCAGTGGCATGGTATACATCTAATCTCTCTTCCCCTACTTCAATTTCTCTCTCATTTCCTATTTGTGCCACAATTTATACAGAGGAAAATAAAAAATTAAGTTTATAGTTCAATTCATTTTTTTTTTTGGTTTTTTTTTTTTTTTTTTTGTTTTTTTTCCTTCGGTCTTTTTGAGACAGGGTCTCCCTGTAGCCCCAGCTGTCCTGGAACTCACTATACTCACAGAGATCCTCCTGCCTCTGCCTCCGGAGTGCTGGGATTAAAGGCGTGTGCCACCACACCCGGCTTCAATTAATTTTTATATATCTATATAAAATCATGACTCAGATTAAAATATAGAGCATTACCAGCATCCTAGAAGTTCTTGTTCATATTCCGCCAAATTTTGCTTTTTTGATTTTTCATGTCATTAGAATCACGGCATGTGTCTGACTTTAT
The DNA here is from genome assembly GCF_000622305.1 of Nannospalax galili. Taxonomy (NCBI): domain Eukaryota; kingdom Metazoa; phylum Chordata; class Mammalia; order Rodentia; family Spalacidae; genus Nannospalax; species Nannospalax galili. Next base: position 4,150,575 of record NW_008353027.1, read on the forward strand.
TTCTTGGAGCCACCTGTATTTTGTATAGTGATAGCTATTGCTATGTGCTTCAATTAATTTTTATATATCTATATAAAATCATGACTCAGATTAAAATATAGAGCATTACCAGCATCCTAGAAGTTCTTGTTCATATTCCGCCAAATTTTGCTTTTTTGATTTTTCATGTCATTAGAATCACGGCATGTGTCTGACTTTATTTCTTGGAGCCACCTGTATTTTGTATAGTGATAGCTATTGCTATGTGCTCTTTCATTTTGTGCCTATGTTATACTTTATTTTGTGCATTCTCTCACTGTATCACTCCAACATGTTTAAGTTATTTCCATTTTGAATAAAGTTTTTTTTCATTAAGATTTTTTTGTTTATTTTTAGTGTTATGTATATGAGTGTTTTGCCTGCATGTATGTAAGTGCACCCATGCATGCAATGCCCACAGAGACCAGAAGAGGCTTTGGATCCCTTGGAACTGGAGTTATGGATGGGTGTTAGCCACCATGTGGATGCTGGGAACCAAACCTGGGTCCTCTACAAGAGCAACCAATGCACTTAACTGATCAACAATCTGTCTATTTATTTATTTATTTATTTATTTAATTTATTTTAGCAGAATCTCAGACTGTAACTCAGACTTACTTAGAATTTAACTGTGTAGCCCAGGTTGACCTCAAACTCACATCTAATCCTCCTGCTTCAGTCTCCCACAAAGCCTTAAGTACTCTTGGCTCAGGCCCTTGGTTCTCAGTTTCTCCAAATAGAGTTGGCTGATGTGTCTTTAACATGATTTAGCCTTATTTACCTTCTTTACTCTCATGTTTCTCAAAGGTTCTTAAGGAACATCTTTTTCATTTTTTGAACTTCCTTGTTAAGGAAGGATCTCACACTCATAATGTGACTCATTAAATGTTTACTTAAAAAAGAAAGGAGGCTGGGCTGGGTGGTGCTTTCTTTTAATCCCAGCACAGGCAGAGGGAGGTGGATCTCTCTGAGATCAAGGCCAACTAGGGTTATAGGAAGATGATGTCTCAAAAAACAAAAGAACAACAGCAAAAACAAACAAAAAAGAGGCTGGGTATGGTGGAGCAGATCTTTAATGCCAGCAGAGGCAGGCAGATCTCTGTGAGTTGCAGGCCACCTAGAGTGAAACCTTGTTTCATAGGTTGTAGTGTGAGACTCTGTTTCACATAAAAATGGAGGAGGAGGAGGAAGAGGAAGGAAACAAAGAAAGACTTTTTATTTGATAAATTGAGCTACCACATTTTTTCATTCAGTAGTTAGGAACGTTGGTTGTTCTTACAGAGGACCTGAGTTCAGTTCCCAGCACCCACATGCGCAGCTAACAACGGTCAGTAACTCCAGTTCCAGAGGATCCAACACCCTCAGCTGACCTCCTGGGGTTTGCACTCATGGGTGTACTTACATGGAGGCAAAAAAGTCATACACAAAAATAAATAAAAATTTAAAAAGATTGAAAGATTTTTGAAATGATGTATATGTGTGTAACTCTGTGTGGGTATGCACGTGTGAGTGCAGGTATCTACAGAAGCCAGAGGAATCAGTTCCTCTTGGAGCTGGAGTTACAAGTAGTTGTGAACTGCTGGATGTGGGAGCTGGAAACTGAACTCTTGTCCTCTGGAAGAACAACATGTGCTCTTAACTGCTGAGCCATCTCTCTAGACCCTGCCTGTCACATTTTTAAAATATGGATACTTTTAATGTCATCCATAAGTAGAAATTACATGGTTCACTTAACTTGTGTGCTTTATTATGAAACAATTTTAACTTATTTAGAATCTCTTTACATAAAAAATTAACCTTATATTTTGGAAGCAACTTTAAATATCACTTTATTTAGGGGCTGGCAGGATGACTTATCGGATAAAGGCACTTGCTGCCAAGCTTGATTACCTGAGTTTGATTCCCAGGACCCACATGGTAGAAGAAGTGAACCAACTCTCACAGTAATCATCACCTCCACACATGGATCATGAAACTTTTGCCCACATACGTGCACACACACATTCACACACACATAAACAAGTAAGTGTAAAAACTAACATTTCTTTTTAAAGTCATTATTTTTCTTTATATAGTGTGCTGAAAAAAATGCTAAGAATGAAAAATAAGGAGTGCCAGTCTTTCTAGAATTCAACCTCTAAACAATGCCTGATAACAATTGAAGATTAAACTGGAAGAGCATAAAAGAAGGTTAGGGATTTGAGAGAACTATTTACAATAATACTCTGCTAAGTGAAATGAGCATGACAGAAAATACAGACATCACAGCTGGAGATTTAGCTCAGTGGTAGGGCACTGGGCCCAATTCCCAACATCCAAAACAAACAAACAAAAACTATGTAGATATTAAGTAAACTTTTTTCTGAGACACGGCCTCACTGTGTAGCTCTAGCTGACCTAGAACTCTCTGTGTAGATCAGACTGGCCTCAAACTTATAGAGATCTGCCTCTCCTACTTCCCAAGTATTAAATAAGATTAAAGGTGTGTGGTGAGCCTCCCCCTCCATGCCCAGCCTAAGTGTAACCCAAGCTGGTCTTGAACACCTGATCTTCCTGCCTCCGCCTCTTCAGCATCTTATCAGTGTGCATCACAGTGGCCAGTTTCTTTCTTTCAACCTTTTTTAAAGATTTATTTCTATTATTTTTATTTTATATGTGTGAGTGTTTTGTCTGCATGTATGTAAGTGTGTGCCCAGTACCAGAGGAAAAAGGTGTCATATTCCCTGGAACTGGAGTTAAGGACAATTGTAAGCTGCCACATAGGTGCTGGGAATTGAACCCAGGTCCTCCAAAAGAGCAGTGTGAGCTCTTAACTCATTGTATTTATCATTTATTTAGTGAGTCTGTGTGTGTCTGTCTGTCTGTCTGTCTGCCTGTCTGTCTGTCTGTGTGTGTACACATGCCATGACACACATAAGGACATCAGAGAACAGCTTTGTGGGAGTTAGTTCTGCCCTTCCAACCATGTGAGTTCTGATGATTAAACTCAGGTTGTCAGACTTGGAGGCATGCACCTTTACTCCATGAGCCATCTTACCAGCACCAAGAAGAAAAATGTTTTTGGTCTTTTTGAGACTGGGTCTCCCTGTAGCCTCAGCTGTCCTGGAGCTTGCTATGTAGACCAGGCTGGCCTCAAACTCATAGAGATCTGCCTGCCTCTGCCTCCTGAGTGCTGGCATCAAAGGCGTGCACCACCATGCCCAACGAAAAAATATTTTTTAATTTTGGTGCCCTGCCTTAGAGAAATTATAACAACAGCGTGTTAAATGCACACAATGCAAAAAGTGTTCTTTCTGGGGCTATTGAGATGGCTCAGCATGTAAAGGTACTTGCTACCAAGCTTGACAACCTGAGTTTGATCCCCAGAACCTATGTGGTGGAAGGAGAGAGCCAACTCTCACAGGTTGTCCTCTGTCTTCTACATGCATGCATGCACAAGCACACACATACACACAAGGTAAGTAAATGTAATAAAAACAAAAAAATAGAATAAATGTTCTTTCTGCTCTATCGGGCATTAGAGGAAAAGTACAGAAGGCACTACAGTCTTCTTCAAGCCTGAATACTGATCAGTGTCTCCCTGATGATTTGTCAGGGGCATTTTAGGGTAAAGAAATTGCCTGTATTAGCACCCTTGAGTTGTTCTTCCCTCAGCCATTAAAGTTATTACTTAGTAGGCCATAGTTTTAAGAGTGCTTTCAATATGAAATCACCTTTGAAATATTGAAACCTGCATGCATGACTATACCATGTTAATACACTTCTTTCTCTTTATTTTAAATTAAAAAAATATTATTCAACATGCATCTTATGCCAAAAATTGAACAGATTTTACAATTCACAATTTGTCACATCTCTTTTTTTTAAGATTAAAATCTTAAAATATTTGATTATGTGTATATGTGTATCTGAGAGTGGGTTTGTGTACGTGAGTGCATTGCTTGCAGAAGCCAGAATGGGGCATTGGGTCCCCTGGAGCTGGAGTTACAGGTGGTTGTGAGCCACTTGACATGGGTGCTAGAGACTCAGATCCTCTCAAGAGCAATACAGGCTATTAATCACTGAGCTGTCTCTATTTTTTTTTTGTGTGTGTGTGTATGTGTGTGTGTGTTTGTGTGTGTACATGCTCATATGCCATGGTATGTGGGTAAAGGTCAGAGGACAGCTTGCAAGGGTTGCTTCTCTCCTTCCACAATGTGGGTCCCAGAGACTGAACTCATGTTGTCAGACTTGGCAGCTTTACCCATTGAACCACCTCACTGGTCATGTTTTCACACACACACACACACACACACACACACACACACACACACACACACACACACACACACACACACAGAGGGAGGTCAAAGGACAACCTCGGGTGCTGGTCCTTGCTCTCGCTTTCCACCTTGTCTGAGACAGGGTCTCTGTTGTTTGCCACTCTGTGAGCTAGGCTACCTGGTCCTTAAGCTTCCAGGGATTCTCCTGTCTCTGCCTCCCATCTCATTTTAGGAACACTGGGATAGAGATGTGTTATGATATCATGCCCTACTTTACATGGTTTCTGGGGATTTGAACTCAGATCCTTTATACTTTACACTTTAAGCCATCTCCCCAGCCCCACCTTATCTTTTTGAAGTAATCTAATACTAATGACTTTACTAACAATACATTCTTATAAAAAAAGGAAAGTATTTGCAATATCAAAAACCCAGTTTTGAAACATTTGTATTAATTTTGAACTTGATCAATGACATGACATTATCATCTTGCAAATACTTTGGCCTGCAAATTGGACATGTCTGAATCTATTGATGATGGCAATTGCCAGTAGCTCCTCAGCTAGGGGTGGGACATTGTGCCTGTCTCCTCCCTCGATACTAAGATTTTGTCTGGCTTGAGCTTGTGCAGGTCTTGTGCATGCTGTCACAACTACTGTGGGTTCATACATGCAGCTGCCCTTCTGTGTTTGGAAAACAGTTTCCTTGCAGTCATTCCCCAGGAGTTAGTTACTTTTTGTTGCTGTGATAGAACACCATGCCAACTTCAAAAGCAATTTATGGAAGAAATAGTTTATTTTGGTTTGCAGTTTTAGAGGAAGAGTCCATAATAGTGGGGAAGGCATGGCTGCTGGAGCAGGAGGATGAAACAGCACATCTTCAGCCGTAAACATGAAGCAGAGAGGGTGCACTGGAAATGGAATGAGGCTATAAACCTTCAAAGATCTTCTAGTGATGTACTTCCTCCAGCAAGACTGCACGTCCTATAGGTTCCATAACCTCCTGACAGTGCCGCCAACTGGTGACCAAGTGATCAAATACCTGAGCCTTTGGGGACATTTCTCATTCAAACAACTACATAGTACCTCTGGCTCTTACAATCTTTCTTCTCCCTCTTCTTTAATGATCCCTGAGCCTTGGGAGGAGGGAGTGTGTTGTAGATGCCCTACTTAGGCCTGAGCATTCTGCAGTCTCTTATTTCTGTACCAGTTGTGGGTCTCTGTGTTAATTACCATCTACTGCAAGAAGCTACTCTGATGAGGGTTGAGAGATGCATTAATCTATTGGTTTGTTCTAGTTTGCTTTATGTTACTGTGATAAAGCATTGACCAAAATCAGTTTGGGGAAGGAAAGGGTTTATTTACCATCTTACAACTCCCAGGTCACAATCTATCATTGAGGGAAGTCAGGGCAGGAACTTGAGAGGGGAACCCAGAGGCAGGGAGTGAAGCAGAGACCATGGGAGAATGCTGCTTATTAGTTTGCTCCCCCTGGCTTGCTCAGATACCTTCCTTACATGGCACAGGCCCACATGTCCAGTGATAGCACCACCCACAATGGGCTGGGACCTCCTGCATCAATTACTAATTAAGAAAATGCCTCAAAGATTTGGTCACAGACCAATAGATGGAGGAAATTCCTCAACTGAGGTTTCCTCTCTCAAAGCGTGTCTTGTTTGTGTCAAGTTGACAAAAACTAACTAGCAGAGCGTGTAATGATAAGTCATTAGGAGTTGGTTTGATATTATGCCCATTTAGCAGAATGATAGTAGTAGGTTCCCCTCTAGGACTATGACCTGTCTAGTCACAGGTTCTTGGCCCTGATGATGGTGTCAGATAGGGGCTCTATCTTGTGGAGTGGACCAGAAAAATGATTGGTTATTGCATGATATTTGTGCAACTATTGTACCAGTGGGCATATATTCCCAGACCAGTTGTTTTTGTAAGTCACAGGGTTCACACTGGGTAAGACTGAGAATTACTTTTCTCTTCCTGTAGTGTCCATAGCACCTTCCAGCACTAGAAAACTAGCCAGTAGGGATGAAACTCCGAGGTCAGTATGAGTTTCATTTCTCCATGTTCCATGACCCAAGTATATAGTCTCTTTAGCAATAGGGTCTTACTGTCAGATTCTGGACGGTAACTAAAAGCAACGGCAATACCTGTAATGTTTGGGAGTGGTCACTGGGACCTCCCTGGCCAACAATTCCAAAAGTAGCCAATTCCTGGCATTAGGTCTTTTCTTTTTTAGCTTATGGAGTCTAGTAAGGGCATTGCTGCCCAGTTACAGGGTAATGTCACTTAAACTTATATGTATAAGTATATATTTTAGGAAGTTTATGACTTTTTCAAAAAAGTCTTTACAACCCAATTAAAAAATGGGGCACAGAACTAAAAAGATAGTTCTCGAAAGATAAAATACAAATGACTGAGAAATATTTTTTTAAATGTTTAGCATCCTTAGCTATCAGGGAAATGCACGTGAAAATTTTGAGATTTCATATTACCTCAGTCAGAAATGATAAGATAAGATAAATTGACAACAAATACTGGCATGGATGTGGGGAGTGGGGAACACCTATTTTCTGCTGTGGGAGAGCAAACTGGTGCAGCCACTATGGAAATCAATGTGGAGGTTCCTTAAGTAGCTAGAAATAGCTCTACCGTATGATGTAGCCATACCATTCTTGGGCATATGCCCAAACTACTACAGAAATGCCTGTTCATCCATGTTCATTGCTATTCTATTCACAATAGCTGGGAAATAGAAACAGTCTAGGTGTCCATCAGCTGATAATTGGATAATGAAAATGTAGTACGTTTACACAAAGGAATATTTTTCAGCTGCTAAGAAAAATGAAATTTTCAGGTAAATGGGTGGGACTGGAAACAATCATCCTGAGGTAACCCCGACCCAGAAAGACGAACATCATATGTTTTTTCTCAGATGTGGATGTTAGCTTTGAATCTTGAGGTGTGTATATTTTGTTTAAAGGACCCATAGAAGTCAGGAAATTAGTAAGGGCCCAGAGGGGGCACTTTCAAAGACAGGGAGATAGAACACAGTGGTATAAAGGGGGAAAGGGGAATAGTGACACAGGAAGGGTTAAATGGGTGGGGGATGGAAGGGCAGGGTAAAGAAGGTAACATAGAAAGGGATGACTAACAATTTTCAAAGATAATTTTAAAGTGGTGATTTTGCTACCCCTTTAGGGTTCTCCTTCTATTCAACCTTGGGTTGTCTATTAATTTCTTACCTTGTGATCAGTGCAGTACAAAGGTGTAATAAATTTATACTCCATATTTGTATGAGTTTGAGATATGAGACAGGCTTTTGCTTCTCACTTTGATAGTAGACCTTTTTCCCTACTCTGAGCCCTGGACAAGATTTCTTACTAATTTCCCAGGCCACTGGGAAGGATTTCTATTTCATTTAATGGAGAAGGTACCCCATGCATGGGTCTAACTTTCTTTCTAGCTCTCTTCCTTGTGATCTAAAACAAAGTTTCTGGTCTCCCTGTCTTAAAGCATTCATCCCTAAATATTAAGCCTTATTTCTGGATTAGTCCTTAAATATCAGAACTGACTTCCAGATCCATTATCCCTGCTAGGATGCTTCTGCCCTTATTTTGGCTCATGCCCTCTTTCTCTTCCCCCTCCTTATCTCCCTTACCCGATCCTTCCTTCCTTCCTTCCTTCCTTCCTTCCTTCCTTCCTTCCTTCCTTCCTTCCTTCCTTCCTTCCTTCCTTCCTTCCTTCCTTCCTTCCTTCCTTCCTTCCTTCCTTCCTTCCTTCCTTCCTTCCTTCCTTCCTTCCTTCCTTCCTTCCTTCCTTCCTTCCTTCCTTCCTTCCTTCCTTCCTTCCTTCCTTCCTTCCTTCCTTCCTTCCTTCCTTCCTTCCTTCCTTCCTTCCTTCCTTCCTTCCTTCCTTCCTTCCTTCCTTCCTTCCTTCCTTCCTTCCTTCCTTCCTTCCTTCCTTCCTTCCTTCCTTCCTTTTTTTGTTTCTGGAGATAAAAGTCTCACTCTGTAGCCTAAGCTGGCCTTTATTAGTCCTTTATTTCTGATGTCATAATATTTTCTTTTTCTTTCGCAAAAAGTTTAGACATGGCCAGACCTGACAGTATAGGCCTTTAATCCCAGCTACTTGGGAGGCTGAGGCACGAGGATGTAAGTTCAGGTCGGCTTAGGCAACTTTGTAAAATCTTGCCTCAAAAATTAAAACAAAAAAATTAAACAATAATAAAAGTGCTGACATGGTGGTATACACCTGAAATCCTGCATTTGAGAGACTGAGGCAGGAGGATTGCTACAAGTTTGAGATCAGCCTGGGCTTTATAGCAAATATCAGACCACTCAGGGCTACAGAGCAAGATTCTGTCCCAAAAGAACAAACAAGCATAAAAGAGGGGGTCTGCATTGCTGAGTGGTGTCTAGCATATGAGTGACCCTGAGTTTATCCCCCAGTACTGCCGTAAAAGAAAGTTAAAGCATGAAATTTTATTTTATTGAATTTTATCTTATATTTCTTGTGTTTATAGTATAAGGGTTTCAACTGTTTATTAGCCTTCTAACATTTTTTTCCAAACAGAATTTTGACCCTTTTTTCATGTGAACATTGTATAAACTACTAAACTCAGTGGAAGCAAAGACTGTTGTATTTTTCCCATGTTTAAACATCAAATAATTATGGGATTGGGACACAGACATGTGCAAGTTTCCTGTCTCCTGCCATGTGATACCCTGTGCCATCCAGGACCCTGTCAGCAAGAAGGCTATCACCTGATATGTACCTTTGAATCTCCAGGGATAGGGGTTAAACAAACCTCTTTTCTTTGTAATGTTTTTTAAAAGTAATTATAATATTGCTATCTGTGTGTATGATTTTATCAACCTGTGACAAAGCACAGTTCTATAACTCATTCCATTGTTTTGCATTTCAAGAAGGACTCATTTGACTTTTCTTTTGTCTTTTTTGAGACAGGGTCTCCCTGTAGCCCCAGCTGTCCTGGAACTCACTATGTAGACCAGGCCGCCTTGAACTCACAGAGATCCACCTGCCTCTGCCTCCCAAGTGCTGGGATTAAAGGCATGTGCCACCATGCCTGGCCACATTTGACTTTTTAAAAAAAGATTTATTTTTATTTATGTGTATGTGTGTATGTGCACGTGTGTGCAGGTGCCTTCAGAAGCCAGAAGAGGGCATTGAACCCTTGGAGCTGTAGTTACAGGTGATTGTGAGCCGCCTGTTGTAGGTTCTGGGAACTGAATTCTCATCCTCTGCAAGAGCAACAAGTGTCCTTAACCACTGAGCCATCTCTCCAGATCCACTTTTGGCTTTTTTGTTGTTGTTGTTTTGATTATGTCAGCCCCAGAGATAGAAAAAACAAACACCTGAAATATTGAATATGCCGCTGTTAGCCTGTATAACTGGAAAGGTCAAGAGTAATGCGATTGCCTCTTGAACAAATGAGCAGATTGGGAACATACAATACCCTGTTCTTCTAAAAAAACAAGACCACAGGGTAGCTCTCATTATTGGAACATTGGCACTTTTGATTGATTACATCAAAACATGTGAAAACATCCAAACTAAATTGCTATGGTATGTGTGAGGGCATAGCATTTAAGAGCTATGCTTTTACAAAAGGCTTTTATCCTGATTCTTTTTTCTTTCTCTCATCTTCTTTTTTGTATATATTTAAGGTATGCAGTAAGGTATTTTGATACATTGTACATTGTGAAATGATCACCACAATCGAGCCAATTAATATGCCTGTTCACTACAAGGTTACCTTTCTTTCCCTCATGAGAACATTTAAGATCAAGACTTTTAAAAAGGACTCTTAATGGCTCAGTAGTAGAACCTTTGCCTAGCATGTTTCAAATCCTAAATTCATTACCCAACATGTAAAACAAACAAGCAAGCAAGCAAACCAAGATCTCCTTCTTAGCAAACTCAAGTACCCAAAATAGTAGTAGAGTTTGTTTGTTTGAGACAGGGTCTTGTGTAGACCAGACTGGCTTGGAACTTGTTATGTAGCCAAGATTGGCCTTGAACTCCTGATCTTCCTGCTTTCACCTGTTGAGTATTGATATCATAGGCATGCACCACCAGTCCGGGCCTCAGTGCAGTAGTATTAATTATAGCCAACATGCTGTGCATGATATCTCCAGAATTTATTCATTCTGTGTAGTTGAAGTTATTTTATTGTTACTAGGAGTGAAGCTATATACTCAAAGAGAATTTAGAAGCATTGTTTTGGAAATTGACTCAAATAAGACAAACATTGAGACAGAATTTAAGAGCTATGAGGGCTGGGCACTTTTAATAAGCTTGATTCAGTTCAGTGCTTCTGCATAATCTTTCTATAGATTTGAGCTTTTATCCCTCTCATCTCTGATAAAGGAGAGGGCGGGATCCAGGAACACTGTTCTACAGTCAGGGCATTGTGCCGGTCTGAGGTGGTTTGGGGTCAATGGAAGGCTATTGCCAACTCTACCTCTGTGAAATCAGCAGGCGGGTCACTGCTAACTCTGACATCGCTGCATGGTGATCTCTGCCCTTGAAACATTTCTAATGAAGGATTAGTAGAGATTAAGTGTAATAGCACCTACTCCCTGTAGGATTCCAGAGAGTCACGTTTTAACCCTTTACTGGTCTACTTGTGGAAACTGAAGATGCTCTGTCTGTCGATGGAAACTTGGAATATTGATGTTTCTATATCAAATTTATATGATCTTGCATTCTTTAGTGCTCAGTGGTAGTCGACCAGTAAGTACCCAAACACTGTGTCTCATTGAGTATGATACACCATTCTTTTTCATTTTTCTCTCCAGGAAGTTTTGAAGTCAGTATACAGACTGGACTCTGCCTACCTTCCCTACTTCTGAAGGTTCTCAGGCCTAACACATGGGCATAAAATGACAATGATTTGAAAAATCCAGCACACCAATAACTAATGAATTCAGAAGCCATTTCAGCAACTGATAGCAAAAATCCGTTTCCTGTTAAATATAAGGAAGTGTATTATGTAATGTACTGTTATGTAATATCTTCAAATATTCAAAGACTTCTGTTGAGTGTCCTTTTTTTCTAAGTCACCTTGTTTATATGATTTTGTGGCGGGGGGCGCTGGGGACTGAACCTAGGACCTTAAGTGTCCTAGGCCAGTGCTATTCCATTGACTCATACCCCCAGCCCTTTTATCTTATTTTGTTATTATTATTTGTAAATATGTGTTTGTACACCTGAGTGCCGTGGCCATGAAGGCCAGAAGAGAGCATCAAACCCTCTGGAGCTGGAGTTATAGGTGGTTTTCATCTGCTTGATGTGGGTGCTGGGAATTAAACTCGGGGTCCCCCGGAAGAGCAGTATGTGCTTTCTCCAACCACTGAACCATCTCTCCAACCACTGAACCGTCTCTCCTTTTAAAAGCCATCTTGAGCTCTTGTTCATTCCTTTTCTTCTCCCACCTCACAGTTGCTAGACTATTACCATTCAGTATCACTTCTTTTATAGACTATTGTTGGTTTGCTTAGCAAATCCTGTCACAACTCCTATACAATTTAGAGCATAGGACTGGAGAGATGGCTCAGTGGTTAAGAGTGCTTCCTGCCCTTGCAGTGGACCAGAGTTCAGTTCCCAGCATCCATGTTTGGTGGCTCACGACCACCAGTAATTCCAGTTCTAAAGGATCAACACCCTCTAGCTTCCCAGATCATGCACACATAAATAAAAATAATAAAAATTAAAATCTAAATTGCTTAGAATATAAGCAACTTAAAGACAAATCCTTTTATCCTTAGTGCCTGACTTAATATGTGTACATATTTCATAAAGATTTGTTGAGTGAGTAACTGACAACTAAAAGTTAGTCCTCTGCTGAAACCTGTTTTTACTGGTTTTTACACTTAGCCAAGTAGGACCAGCTAGGGTCCAGGCATTTAAAAATAACTGAAGAAACCTGATGAATCACCTTACCACTTTCTGATAAAACTTCTTTACCTTAGAAAAACTTGTAGTCAGCACTTGGAGAGTTTTGCATGTAGAAAAACCCGGCATGAGTCAATAGGTCAGACACCGAAGTTGTTTTTGCAATCTGCTTAAAAGGAATTTCAGTTTCATCTTGTAATTACAAGTTAGTGTTTGTCTTATGCTTTGTGTTTCCTTTCTGACTTTCTAGATTAAAAAGCCTCACATTTTATTTGGTACCCTTGTTGGTTCTTGACCAGTCCATATCAAGAACTTAAAAAGCTATTTCTGTTTTGAGCATGCTGAGAGCATCCATTGGGCACTCTTTGGGGCTTATGGTACAGACATGGTACTCTCTTTTCTTCTTGAAACTGCTAGATCAGCTAAGTAAAAAGAGACGGAGTGCTGGGGATGTAGCTCAGCAATAGAGTGCTTGTTTTACTTTGCGTGGGATCTGGGGTTCAGTTGCCGTCACAGAAGGCAGGAGGGAGGGAAGGAAGGAAGGACAGAAGGAGGGCAGGAGGAAAGGAAGGAAGGAGGGGAGAAAGGGGGGAGGAATAGAGAGGGAAAGAAGGAAAGAGGGAAGGAAGAAGACATAATACAGTTTGATTTATTTGTAACAACTTACTCTTAGTTAAGACTTGGTGGAAGCTTTGGACTTGTGTTGCCTGTGCCTTATCCAGTCTATGGAGAGCTTAACTTCCATGTGCTGCCCTTTAGTAGACAATTCAATTCTAAGGAGTTTTCAGCCATCTTTTCTACCACTACTGATACCATTATTCTCTTGTCTTCTGAATGATTCTTTGAGACTCACTCAGGACCATTCGGGAAATGGTGTGGACATGTTGGGGTGCTGACCCCAAGGAAATAACAACTGTACCCTTGATGTGTGGCCCGAAAGAGTGATTGTTACCTTGACAGTGTGGGGGCTGCACGAAGGAGTCGGGGGAGAGTCTGGGTGGTGTGAAGAACATGCCCACCAGTGGAAAGCAGCACACTCACTCAAGGATTGGAATGAAAAACCCGTGGCAGCAGGAATTTGTCTTGTCAAGGGCTGTCCTAGGCACTAGAACACTGTCTGTCACATGGCGTGTCCTGACCCCAAGCATGGGAAGGAATGAAAGTGTTCCATCGTTGATGGGACAGAAAGCCACGGACCACACTGAATAAAGTGGTTTTGAGAGAAAGGCAGGACCTTGTAATGGTGGGTCACCATTAAAGGATGCCAAGCAAGGCATGACAGATCCCTTCTGTAGTTCAGAACAGCCTGGTGCAGGTTCTACTGTGAACAACATTGGGAAATTCATTTTATTTTGACATCTAGTAAAATACGCATATTCAATATACAACTTAAACCATTTTTATGAAGTGTTTTGTCTTAACCAAAGTTATATACCCCATCGTTTTCTGTTCTACTGTTTGTTTGTGTTTGTTTGTTTGTTTGTTTGTTTTGGTCATTTGGAGACAGGGTCTCCCTGTAGCCCCAGCTGCCCTGGAACTTGCTATGTAGAGCAGGCTGACCTTGATCTCACAGAGATCCGCCTACTTCTGTCTCCTGAATGCTGGGATTAAAGGTGTGCACCACCATGCCCATCTGTTTGATTTGTTTTTTTTAAAGTAGTGGTCAAAACTCATAATTTAAGCATAGTTTGAAAAACACTTGTATAGAAGAATGGATATGCTAATGATGAAGACTGCATAAAAAGTAGAGAACACACACACACACACACACACACACACACGTAGAGAACATCACAGGTGGCTAAAAGCCAATATGTAGGAGTGAGGGTGTAGCTCAATGAAGAGCACATGCCTAGCATGTTCAAGGCCTTGAGTTCTGTCCCTGACACTGCAGAACGAAATGTGTGAAACAGAAATCTAGAGAGATGCGAGGTGTTTGATGGAGGAAACTTCTGGTAGGGTGTCAAGTGTGGGAAGGGTTCTAGGAATTGTAGAATCCAGTGGAAAAGCATTGGAGTTAAGGCAGCTTGCTCAAGGACACGGGAGAACCCTATCAGAAGACTCAGTCTGAGATCTCCATGATATCATCTCAGCCTTTCCCCTGGGCACCATTTACAAGCTGAGGCTTGGAGGCCTGGTAATGTAATCATTGTTTTAAATATCTGGAAACTGAAACAGGGAGGTGGCTTGTTGCATGGTGAGAAGCCAAGAAAAAAGGACAGGTAAGGACTGGATCCCAGCCTTCCTTATCATCAGCCTGGTGATCGTCCCGTTGTATCAGTATTGCACATATACAAAAGAAGAGCTGGGATTGCAGAAGGATTATGCAGAATTTCAGCATTTACATTGCTGTGTTATATAAGGGATCTGCTACTAACATTGTTTTGTTTGCTTAGTACTAAACATTAAAATTGAAATGTATAAATTGCTTCTTCAGTGGTCTAGTATTCAATATTTCACTAAAAAGTACACTTATATTTAAATATCCAAGTCTCTGTTACATAGTGTCTTTGCTTACATCTTGGCAGCAAGAGTGGGTGCAAAAATTAAGGAAGTGTATTCATCCAAAAAAACCATGGGCGACTGATTTTAATCCTAAGAACTAGGTAAAAGGTGGTTGATAAATGTAGTTAATAAGTAATATGCACAAATCAGGAAAACACCTGTGTTTGCTGAAGTACGGCAATAAAAACATTTATTTGAAATGTGCTTCTATCAAAAGCGGCTGAGTCTGTAGAGGGAATTAGCTTGGGGGGTTGTAACAAAATATTCATCCAATACTGACTTACATTTTTTGTGATGCTGAGGGCCTTATCTAGGGCTTTGCCCTGACCTGGTGACCTACTGTTGATTAAGAATACTGTCTGATATGAATGTGTATTTGGTAGGGGTTGGTTTCCATGGTAATCCCACGTGTACTCTAGGCTATGGTGGTATAGGGGTATCTTAACCTACAGGTTTCACCAAGACTTAACAATATTAATAACTTTAATATCTTAGTCAGATCTAAATGCATGTCTTATGCTGTATAAAGATATCTTTTTATTAAAATATTTTATTTATTTGTATTTTATGTATACGAGTGTTTTGCCTGCATGTATGTAAGTGCACCATGTGTGTGCAATGCCTTGGAGGCCATAAGAGGGCACTGGATCCCCTGGAACTGGAGTTAGGATGGTTGTTAGCTGCCACATAGGTGCTGGGAACCCATGTCCTCTGCAAGACCAGCCACTGCTCTCAACTGCGGAGCCATCTCTCTAGCCCCTGTGTAAAGACATTTTGATCAAAGACAGGCCATATGTATGATGGTAGTTCCACAGGATTATAATACAGCTGAAAAATGCCTGCTGTCTACTGACCTCATTGCTCAGTGCACTACCCTCATGTTTGTGGTGATGCTGGTGGAAACAAACCTGGGACACTGCTAGTCATGGAAATGTATAGCAGGGCTGGGCAGCTCCATGGCAGAGTGCTTGCCTAGCACATGGGAGCCCCTGGATATGATTCCCAGCAAAGTATAGCACATGCAATTATGTAAGGCTCATAACACTGGATCACAGTAATAATGACCATGTTACTCCCACATGTTCCTAGCACATGGGAGCCTCTGGATATGATTCCCAGCAAAGTATAGCACATACAATTATGTAAGGCTCATAATACTGGATCACAATAATAATGACCATGTTACTCCCACATGTTCCTAGCATATGGGAGACCCTGGATATGATTCTCAGCAAAGTATAGCACATACAATTATATAAGGCTCATAATACTGGATCATAATAATAATGACCATGTTACTCCCACATGTTCCTAGCATATGGGAGAACCTGGATATGATTCCCCCAAAGTATAGCACATACAATTATGTAAGGCCCATAATACTGGATCACAATAATAATGACCATGTTACTTGCTTATGTTATTTAATGGACCATATTTCTGTTGCTATTTGAGTGTACTCCTACTTATTTAAAAAGTTTAGCAGCTGGAAAGGTGGCTCAGTGGTTAAGAGCAATGGCTGTTCTTGCAGAAGACCCAGGTTCAAATCCCAGCACCCACATGATGGCTAACAACTGTCTATAACTCCAGTTCCAGGAGATCTGATGCCCTCTTCTGTCCTCTGAGGGCATTGCACAACACAGGCGCAGTTACATACAGGCAATACAGTCATACATACAAAATAAAAATAAATGGAATTTAAAAAAAAGTTAATGTAGCTGGGTGTGGTGGTGCATGCCTTTAATCCCAGCACTTGGGAGGCAGAGGCAGGTGGATCTCTGTGAGTTCAAGGCCAGCCTGGTCTACATAGTGAGTTCCATGATAGCTGGGGCTGCAGGGAGACCCTGTCTCAAAAAAACCAAAAAAAAAAAAAAAAAGTTAATGTAAACTCTCTGCCATGCTGTGTGTTTACCACTTCTCTTGACTGCATCATTTTATCTTGTGTTTGATTTGATTTGATTTCCTGTTGTTTTGTCTTATCATGCCCCTGGGAGAAATAGTCTATACCATGTATATCATATTATATATACCATATAGCCTAGGTGTTAATAGCCTATACCACCTAGATTTGTATAAACACATCCGTAATATTCCCACAGTGATTAAATTGCTTAACAATGCACTTCTCAGAATTCATCCTTACCTGATGTATGACTTTATTTCCAAAGCCTTAGGACTTTGAAGTTTTAATTCTTATTTATGTATGTATGTATGTATGCATGTATGTATTTATTTATTTATATGCGTGTATTGCCTGCATGTAGGTAAGTGCACCTGTGTCATTGCCTGCAGAGGTCAGAAGAGGCTGTCAGATCCCCTGGGACTGGAGTTACGGACAGTTGTTAGCTGCCATGTGGGTGCTGAGATTCAAAAGTGGGTCCTCTGCAAGAGCAGCCATTGCTCTTAATCACTGAGCCATCTTTCCAACCCTGGTTTTAATTGTTTTTAAATAGTTTAGGATGCACTTACCTGCTATCTCATCTTGAGGGAGGCTAAGGCAGGAGGATCACTGCAAATTTGAGGCCATCTTGGGTTATATATAAGTTCCAGGCCTATCTGGGATACCAAAAAATACCCCAAATTCTTCTGTGTTTTATTCACAGCCATGACAGCTTTAAATTTTTAAAATTTTTTATTATTTCATTGTTATTTATTATTTTATTGAATTTTTGTGAATTTCATGCTATTGATTTGATTTAATTTTGATCCCTCCCCATCTGCAACCCCTACTCCACTTCCCCTGATTTCATTTTATATATATACACACACTATTATATACTATTGATGAGGGTCCAGCAACTGGAGCCTGGCAAACCTCCTGAGTCTCACCCTTATTAAGATGGACTCTTCCCTCTTCCCAGCAGCCATTGGTTGCCAATAGTTCTTCAGGAATGACTGAGGTTTCTTATCTCCCCCATGTTCATACTGGGATTTTGTCTGGCTTGAGCTTGTGTAGGACTTGTGCATGTTTATGACAACTTTTGTTTTTGTTTTTGTTTTGGGTTTTTTGAGAGACAGTTTCCCTATAACCACAGCCTGCCTGGAACTCATTATGGAGACCAGGCTGGCCTCAGTCTCTCAGAGATCCACCTGCCTCTTTCCTCCCAAATTGCTGGGATTAAAGGTATGCACCACTATACCTGACTGTTTATGACAGCTTTTTAAAAACTCATCCTGATGTGGCAACCATAGATCACCCATCTCACTGGGGGCCAGAAGCCTCCACACTCATCTTGGTTCTGCTATTAAAGACCCAGGGCTACTGAATGGGACTCAGTCCCAGTATTATGACAGGGAGCTTCACACTGCTTGTGTTGATAGCTGTTTTTTTTTTGTTTGTTTGTTTGTTTTATTTTTTTCTTTCTTTTCTTCTCCCCACCCCTCTTTTAAAATTATTTTTCTTGGGCCAAAGGAATGGCTCAGTGAGTAAATGTGCTTCCTGCCAAGTCTGACATGAGTTCAATCCCTGGGTCTCACAGGGTCTTGACTCCTGCAAAGTATCTTCTGACCTCCATGCATATACTGTGGCATACACATACACATACAAACATGCACATACACATATGGTATTATTATTAATATAGAATGTTAACCTAACTGCTCTTGTAGAGGATCCAGATTCGGTTCCCAACACCCACATGGCTGCTAACAGCCATCCACAGCTCCAGTACTAAGGGATCTGATGCCCTCTTCTGATCTCCATGAGCATTGCACACACATGATACACTTACATACATGTAGGCAAAACACTCATATGCATAAAATAGAAATAAATAAAAAATTTAGAATGCTGGCATGGTTTATCCAGATTTTTTCCCTGTATTTGGAGTAGGGATGGGCGCTTCTAGAATTTCCTTATTTTACCATCTCAACCAGAATCTTATTCCTTTAACTTTGTTAGGAAACAAATGTCCATAATTGCATTATTGTTTCACCCCACACATGACATGGATTGTTGCTAAAGATCATGGTGGTGGTGTTGGTGGGCTATGATGTCTAGAGTACTTTGCTATTGATGGGTGTAGAAAATACAACCCTGCTATTATGATTAGGGACATCTGTCTTTATTTACATTGGTCTAAGTTTTTTTTAAATTTTATTTATTATTTTTATTTTATGTGTATGCATGTATTGCCTCTATGTAGGTAAGTGCACCTCTGTCATGCAATGCTCACAGAGGTTAGAAGAGGCTGTCGAATCCCCTGGGACTGGAGTTATGGACAGCTGTTAGCTGCCATGTGGGTGCTGGGATTTGAACTCGGGTCTTCTGCAAGAACAACCAGGGTTCTTAACCGCTGAGCCATCTCTCCAACCCCTGGTCTAAGTTGTTAAGTGTTAAAGATAATAATAAGTATTATTTCTTATTTCATGCCCAGTGCTGAGCCTGATGAGGCTTCAGTTTTCAATGTTTCTCCTGAGATCCATTCCTCACCAGTAGACACAGGCAGCCCATAAGCTAAAGTGCTGTCTTCTATTGCCCATCTCACTCAGGACTCTACCAGATGCGAGTACTGAAATCTAATGCAAATTCTAATGAAAGAGAACAAAAAGAGTTTTATTGGCTCATATACCTGGAGAGTCCAAGGTCCTCCTAGCTGTGGGAATGGCTGACACTAGAGGCTCAAGTCATTGCCTTTTCTCCTGGCTCTGTTGTCTTCTGTGAGGGCAACATTCTCAAGCAACCATGTTCCCACCCTTTGCCATAAAGTACACCCCTTGTCTAGTCTAGTCTAGTTCTAACCCCCTTCACCTCTGCAGCTAACAATCCCTGCAGAAAAACAACTTTTTCTTGGCTGCCCTAGAAAAGATTTAGGACTGTGTATCTCTCGCCTGGTTTGGGTTACATGTCTTTGACTATGAAATGAGTATATTCCAACCTCCTGGTCACAGGTCAGGGGTCTACCCTTGCAGCTGAGCATTGATTCAGTCCCCAAAGAATCATACAGTGAGAATAGGAGTGATTTCCCAAAGGGAAACCAACGTGCTGTAGCCAGAGGAAAGGTGGATGGATAAATTTCTGGGCTACCAAAAGTAGACAGAGGTCCACTATGGACAGCGGATCTTCATGACAAGGAAGAGACTTTTAAAAGGATTTAACTTTATCAGAATTTGAATTTGATCCAGTACAAAAGCCCTGTCCTAAAGCATTCTGAAAATTCTTCTGGGTAAAAGATGCCTCACAGAGTTGGAGAGATGTGGAGACGCTGTGACAGCAAATGCCATGGGCTGTTTGGGGGCTTGCTGCAGAGGAGACACCTGCTGTCCACCTTTGGTCAGCTTGCGCACGTGCGCACACACACACACACACACACACACACACACACACACACACACACACACAAAGGTGCTGTCTTTTCCTGAAGGCATTCCTAATTTCTACTTTAAGTATTAATGGGGCACTGCTTACTTTGTTTTTGATAGAAGAGAGAGAGAAACATGCTTCTGAGGGGGATAGACAAGGATAGGGTCTGGGGACACGATGGGGGATGACACGCAGGCATAATCTAAGGGCTCTTCTGTTTCTGTTCAGATTTTGAGGGTTTTTTTTTTTTTAATGAGACTGAGATAAAAGATGGGGCTGGAAGTTGTCAGCACGTCTGCTGTATTTAGACTGTTGGCCACAGATCTCTCTGATCTGTCTTCCTTCAGAATGTGTTGCCCATTGTTCTCAAATGTGGAACTTCCAATAAAAATTTGAAGAGGAGGAAATTTGTAAATATTTGAGTTAATGAGTAAGTGGTTAGCTCAGTGGTTAATGCCAGCAAAAATTGGAACTGTCCTAAAAGTCCTCAATTTCTTCTTTCGTCACCTCTCCTTAAACTCTTTAAGCCTCAAACTTGTGTATAACCTTGCTTCTTACTTCCAGGAAGTAGAATCAGTCATGTAGTGTTCCCACATCTTCCACCACAAATCTGTGTTCATTTGTACCATGTCTGCAACTTCTCTCCTGTTACCATAGTTATAAAGCCAAATGTCTCCACTGTGTTCTTGGTCCCATGCCCTCTCAGCTGCTCAAGGATTTCTTGGTTCTAGAAGAGCCCTCCCTCTTCTGTGTCACCATCTTCCCATCCCCACAACATTGTCCCTACCCCAACACTGCTGTAATGTCACCCATCTCTTGCAAACACGCTGCCTAGACCCGGCACCTCATTTCTCTCATCCCCTTTATAGAAAACCTTGACAAAAGAACCCTTTATATTTGTCTCTTCTTCTCACCCAGCTTCGATCCCCTTAAGTCCCACTCCACCCCACTTCTCTGAAACACTTTCTGTGAGACTCTTGCTTGCTTAGGGGGTGGACACTATTTTCTTGCCTGGGCCCCATACAAATGAGGAAAGCTCAGGTGTCTCTACTTGGGCTGAATCTGCTCCTGGGGAAGCAGAGAAGAATGCCAGCTCTCTATGAGCTAGCTCCCAAGAGGAAGAGTCAAGCCTGCCCTGTTAGTTCTGCTCAAATTGCCAACCAGAGAAGTCACTGTCTCCACAGAGGCAGAATAAAGAGAGGGGCCCAGAGTCCCTTACCTGAATCACTTCCACACATAGGAAAAAAGGAGTTTAGGGTGTTGTTTAGTCTAAGCCGCCAGATTTACTTTCAGATGGCATCATATCAGAATCCTTTCGCACACTTCCCACCCTCCCTCTGTGGTATCCCATAATGCTAAACTGCCCTCATTTTTCTCCTGTCTCCATGAAATCTCCTTTTGCCTCTTGTTATTCTTCCTTTTCCAAACTCCCAGATGTTGGGGGGCCTCAGGGCTCAGCCCTGGGAGCCCTCCTCTCTCCACATTTTATTTTCTAGCTGAGCCAGCTTGTCTCACAGCTCTGAGTGTCATTCCTTCATTGATATTTCTGATAACAACCTTTCTTCTGCATCCAGATGCTACTTGAATGTCTTATAAGTCCCCTTCCCTTTTTCTTTTCTTTCAGACAGGGCATAGCTCCATGGGAGACTGTGTGCTTAGCACGCACTAGGCATTCTTCAGTCCCTAACATGCTTCTTCCCATGCCACAAGTCATATAATTTGACCATAGTCATAGAGTCTGACCATCTTCTAGCATGGCCACTGCTGCCGTCCTAGTCTGTCCTGTCACCTCTGGGTTCACTCTCCATAGAGTCTGACCATCTTCTAGCATGGCCACTGCTGCCGTCCTAGTCTGTCCTGTCACCTCTGGGTTCACTCTCCATAGAGTCTGACCATCTTCTAGCATGGCCAATGCTGCCGTCCTAGTCTGTCCTGTCACCTCTGGGTTCACTCTCCATAGAGTCTGACCATCTTCTAGCATGGCCACTGCTGCCGTCCTAGTCTGGCCTGTCACCTCTGGGTTCACTCTCCATAGAGTCTGACCATCTTCTAGCTTGGCCAATGCTGCCGTCCTAGTCTGGCCTGTCACCTCTGGGTTCACTCTCCATAGAGTCTGACCATCTTCTAGCTTGGCCAATGCTGCCGTCCTAGTCTGGCCTGTCACCTCTGGGTTCACTCTCCATAGAGTCTGACCATCTTCTAGCTTGGCCAATGCTGCCGTCCTAGTCTGGCCTGTCACCTCTGGGTTCACTCTCCATAGAGTCTGACCATCTTCTAGCTTGGCCAATGCTGCCGTCCTAGTCTGGCCTGTCACCTCTGGGTTCACTCTCCATAGAGTCTGACCATCTTCTAGCTTGGCCAATGCTGCCGTCCTAGTCTGGCCTGTCACCTCTGGGTTCACTCTCCATAGAGTCTGACCATCTTCTAGCATGGCCACTGCTGCCGTCCTAGTCTGTCCTGTCACCTCTGGGTTGACTCTTCATAGAGTCTGACCATCTTCTAGCATGGCCACTGCTGCCGTCCTAGTCTGTCCTGTCACCTCTGGGTTGACTCTCCATAGAGTCTGACCATCTTCTAGCATGGCCACTGCTGCCGTCCTAGTCTGTCCTGTCACCTCTGGGTTGACTCTCCATAGAGTCTGACCATCTTCTAGCATGGCCACTGCTGTCATCCTAGTCTGTCCTCTGGGTTGGCTCTTCCAGTGTCCTGCTGTCTGGTTTTCCTCTTTTCACTCTTGCTCCCCCTAAGGCTTGGTTTCTAAATACACACAAAAGGAATGCCGGAAGTCCTTCTTGTTTGTTTTTAGTTTAGGGTTTTTAAAAAATATTTTATTTCTTTTTATTTTATGTGTATGAGTGTATTACCTGCATGTATGTGAGTGCATCCATGTTGTACAGTGCTACGGAGGTCAGAAGAGGGCATTGGATTCCCCTGGAACTGGAGTTAAGGATGGTGCGTAGCTACCATGTGAGTGCTGGGAATCGAACCTGGGTCCTATGCAAGAGCAGTCAGTGCTCTTAACCTCTGAGCCATTGCTCCAGCCCCATGGTTTAGGGTTTTTTGTTTGTTTTGTTTTGTTTTTTAAATATACAGAGTCTTGCTCTGTAGCTAAGATTGGAACTCAGTATGTAGCCCAGACTGGCCTTGAACTCATGGTAGTCCTCCTGCCTCGGCCTCCTAAATGTTGGGATTACAAGCATGAACCACCATGCCTAGCTTCCTTTAAATCGTATGAGGATGCTATTATATCATCCTCCTTACTTTGCAGGTAAAGAATCTTAAAATCAGAGAGATCCTCTTGCCCAAAGTGATACCATTAGATGTGACAGAGGTGGCATTCTGTGTAAGGTCTCCTGAGCCCAAGTCAGACCCCCCTTTACTTTAAGGACACATAGGACACATTTAGCATAAGGCAGATGTATCATCCATCAGTCCGTCATCCTCTCTGTGCTTCAAAGCATCATCCTCCATTCTGGAACAGTCTGGCAAACCTGAGAAGCTGTGAGGGATTTTTGTGGGAGTAGCAGCTCAGGTGCTGTGAGGTGAAGCAGCTTCTCCAGCCTTTTATCAGATGAATGAAAGTATCATTTCCTTTGGTCTTTTGTGAATTCAAGCTGTTCACTGAGGTTCTAGAAACAAGATGAACTAGCCGTATTCTTGGTAGTAGAACAACTTCTCTTTGTGGAGATGTTTGCATTTTAGACTCTTTGGAATAGAAAAACTCATTTGTAAGGCTGCCAAAGTTGGTGACCTGGAAACTTTCCTCTCTGACAAAATCGTGTTCTTTCATTTCCTTCCATTTTCCATTTCTGTGTGGTCTATGTCACCACTCAGAGCCTCGCCAATCAGTATTGTGTCCTCACTGAAAAATAAAAAGATGCCACGTGTTTGGGGTTGGGGGGATGTTTTAGGAAGAAGGGGAAACAGGTGGGACAGGCAGAGTCAGCATCAGTAAAAGACAGAACAAATTCTGGTGCTGATGGAGGGCTGGGCTGGTTAAGTCACTGTAATAGGGTGGGTGGGCCTCAGGTCTCTTTTATATAACAAAAACTCTTTGGGAGAACACAAGATAAACTAACAGAAGTGCGTGTGTCCAAACTGTATGTGGAAATATTTCCTACGTCCTCCTGGAGTTATGTAGCATGAAAGTGACCAGATTGTGTCATTGAAATGCAAAAGGAAGCTGAATTGTGTACAAACTATTTTGAGTGCTTCCTTGGGACCAAAATATGGCTTGTAGTTGCAGCTGATATTATAGGGTATATTCCTTTCTAAACAAGAAAGTAACTAAATAATGAAACTGTCTGTATTAGAGATCTCAGTTCTACAGCTTACTGTGTAACTATAAGCAAATGACTTAATCTCTTGGAACCTCAGTTTTTTCATTTGTATAAATAGCCAGTAATGGTATCAATTGCATGGATTTATTGTAAGGATTATATAAGGTAATGAAGTGCTTAGCATGGAGCTGAGTATCTCTCATTCAGTGAAAAGTAATTATTAAAGTAGAATTATCAGGGTGCTTAACATAAGCACTGATACTGTTTACTTTCTCTTGCCACCCTACTCATTTAAAGTAGCAAAAGATCAATTAGGAAATGTATTTTTTAAATCCTCCCTAAACCTATCTGTCCTTTATTAAAATATATCTGTTTAGATTTCAGATCCCACCTAATAAATTCTTAGAACAACTGTGTTTTCTATGGATGGTTTCCTTAAGAAATGACCAAATGTGATGTTTTTATTTAAAAACAAATAGATGTTAGTACAAGGCTAAATAACTTTATCATGTTTCCATTATCTATTGCTGGATAACATCTACCTCCAAAATTGGTGCCCCGAAAGAGCAGTCATTTATTCCTTCTAATAACCATGCATTTGGAATTGAACAAAGTGTGTGGGATCCACAGGATTCTGGTATGTCGCACTTTCATTTTCACTTGGTTTTAGTAATTAAAAAAAAATTCTTCCTTGATTGCCTCAGTGACCCACGGATTATTCAAGTGTGTCCTGTTCAGTGTGTGTGTGTTCATGTAGTTTCTGTATTTTGGGGTACTGAGTTTTAGTTGCATTGCACTATGATTTGATAAGATATAAGACATTGCATTGATTCTTTTGTATTTAACAAATATGGTCTGTCTTAGAGAACATTACATGAGCTGCTGAGAAGAATGAGTGTTTCTGTTGTATGGGATACTCTGCATGTATTTGATGCACATTGTAGTTTAACTCAGATTTCTTTGTTTATTTTTAGTTTGGACGACCTGTTTAGAGATGAGAACAGGATACTGAACTTTCCCAATTGTATTGTATCTGACCCTTTATTTTATTTTATTTTTATTTTTTGGTCTTTTTGAGACAAGATTTCTCTCTGTAGCCCCAGCTGGCCTGGAACTCACAGAGATCTGCTTGCCTCTGCCTCCCAA
Organism: Nannospalax galili; assembly: GCF_000622305.1. Classification (NCBI taxonomy): domain Eukaryota; kingdom Metazoa; phylum Chordata; class Mammalia; order Rodentia; family Spalacidae; genus Nannospalax; species Nannospalax galili. Next base: position 4,176,019 of record NW_008353027.1, read on the forward strand.
GTGCTGGGATTAAAGGCATGCACCACTACACCTGGCTGCATCTGACTCTTTATGTTCATTAGTGTTTGTTTTATGAAATTGAGAGCCTCAATGTTTTCAATTATTATATCTTTTTTGTTGAATTATGCCTTTGACTAACATATAGTAACCTTCTTTATCTCATCTGATTAATTTTGAAGTCTGCTTTATCAGTTATCAGAATAGCTGTGCCATCTTGTTCCAGCTTTTGTTTGTTTGATATATTGTTTTGTATCCTTTGTCTTTCAATCTATGGGTATCTTTTTCAGTAAGGTGTGTTTCTTGGAGGGAACAAATAGGTTTTTATTTTATTTTATAATTATGTTTTTGTGGCAGGGTCTCTGTAGTTCAGGCTGGCCTCAAACTCACTATGTAGTTGAGAATGACCTTGAACTTATGATCCTCCTGTTCCTACCTCAAATTCTGGGATTACAGGTGTGTGCCACCAAGTCGGTTTTTATGTGATCCTAAGAACTGAACCTGGGACCTTGTTCATGCTAGGTAAGCACTCTACCAACTGAACTGAATCCCCAGCCCTGGCTCTTATATTTTAGTCCAATCACAGTCTACATCTCTTTATTGGTATGTCATGGACATTTACATTTAAAGTTATTATCGAGAGCTCTTTACCAATTCCTGTATTTGTTGGTTGTTCTTCTGGTTGGTTAGATTACTGTTTGCTCTTTACCACCCCACACCCTGAACCCCATACCACTTTTAAGGCTTTGCCGGTTTACTGTGTGAATATGATGGATTCCTTCTAGCCCTCCTTTGTTCATCTATTCTTCCTCTGAGATCTATTTTTTTTTAACTGTTGTGGTACATGGCACCATTTTTTTTAAAAATTAGCTTCTCAATCATCATCTGGAAAGAAAACATTTTGAGTAACATCATTAAAAACAACTCTGATAAACCATGGTCACTACTATGCATTATAAAGCAGGTACAGGGGCTGGAGAGATGGCTCAGCAGTTAAGAACACTGGCTGTTCTTGCAGAAGACTCAAATTCTAATCCCAGCACCCACATGGCAGCTAACAACTGTCTGTAACTCCAGTTCCAGGGAATCCGACAGCCTCTTCTGTCCTCCGCCGGCATTGCACGACTTGGGTGCACTTACCTACATGCAGGCACTACACACACACAGAAAAATAATAAATAAAAATATTTTTTAAAAAAGCAGGTACAAGATATTTTACATTCACAGGGGTACGATACAGTACGGTCTTACATCTATATACTGGAGGATACGATTTAAAAGGCATTGTTTGGGACTTGATTCTACTTTTCTAGCCGAGGGCCCAAAGTATGGTATGACACAGCTCTGTAAAGCGATGCACTCTTAGACAGGATTTCCTTTCATTAGTGACACAGTTCTAAATGTTCACTCTTCATGAGCATCAGTTTAAAACCGTTATTAAAAAACAACAACAAAAAAACACATGGAGTAGGGGGAGACACCAGGAAAAAAATTACCCTGAAACAAAACTCCATAACCACCAATTCATACAAAGATGACTGGGTGGAGGCAAGCAAGACTCAACCACTAGCACTTTACCCAGTCTGTCCTGTTTGAATGGGGAGAGCTCCAAGGAAGGAGGGAGATGGCGAGCTTCAATGCTTCTGACCACAGTCAAAACACAGCATCGTTTCAGACAGAAGCAGAAGCTAAATGTTGCTCATGTGAATATGCTCAAGGATGCTGACATCATTATTTCATCATCTGCTCACTCATCCAGGAAGAAGGGGAGATCAATTACCACTGTACTTTGATTGTGTTCAACCCAATCATGTTACAAAAATAGCAAGCTGCCATAATAAAGCATAAGGCTTCTCTGTCCAGCACCAGTTATCGTCAGTTTATCTCCAAGCCTAGAAACGCCACAGACACATCCAAAAAAACCCCCACAGCTAATGTGGTAATGGGGCCACGCCCTGTCCAGGGTGAGTTACTCCCTTGTGGTATCATTTTCCTTCTATATCTGGTTTTCATCTCATCACAGAGATCTTTAGGTCTAAATTATATGCACTTATGGAATAGGTGCACATACTTCTATATAAACTGATTGTAGATGCATGTCAACTGAGCCTGAGAGCTATTCTTCCCTGAGCTCCTGTGATTGACACTCTCTTTCTTCCTCTGCTGTGTATTCCTTTAAATATCTTTTGAATTTCTGGCTTGGCAGTCAGGAACTGCCTTAGTATGTATTTATCTTGAAAATGTTCCTATTTCTCTGTTAATTTTTTTAAAAATATTTTTAAATTTTATTTTTGTGTGTATGCATGTATTGCCTGCATATAGGTAAGTGCACCCATGTTGTGCAATGCCTGCAGAGGACAGAAGAGGCTGTTGGATCCCCTGGAACTGGAGTTATGGACATGTGGGTGCTGGGATTTGAACCCGGGTCTTCTGCGAGAACAGCCAGTGTTCTTAACTGCTGGGCCATCTCTCTAGCCCCTTCTCTGTTAATTTTAAGGAATAACTCTGCTATTCCAATCTTGGTTGGAAGTTATTTGTTTTCAATCCTTGAAATATATAATTTCATGCTTGCCTGGCTTTTAGGGTTGCTGACCAGAGATTTGATGTGATTTGACACTTTTCCCTCACAGCTTTTAATACTGTTTCTTGGCTTTTTATTTTTGACATCTTGGCTATGATAAGTCATGGAGAAGTTCTTCTCTGGTCGTGTATATTTGGGGTTCTAAATGCTTCCTGTACTTGAATGTTTATTTTTCTCTCCAGGTTTGGGGTGTTCCTGCTATAATTTCATTGCATAGATTCCCTACGTCTTCAGTGTGTATGCGGGCTCCTTCTTGCATGTTGAGGCCTCTGAGGTTTGGTCTTTTGACTGCATTCCAGGCTCACTGAATGTTGTGCTCATGCTCATTCATTCTTCTTTTTTGACATTAGAATGTAGTATTTTGTCAGCCTTGTCCTCCATCCTTGATACTCTTTTTTTTTTTTTTCTTGGTCAAGTCTATTGATGATACTTTCTGCTGTGGTTTTCATTTGAGTCACAGAGTTCTTAATTTCCGACCATTTAACTTGCCCCCCAGATCTCGGTTTCTCCTTGCTGACTTTTTCTTCCTGCTGATGTTCTCGTCCGTATTGCTGACCTTCCTATCCGCGTTGCTGGTTTTCCTCTGTGCTGCAACAGCGTCAACTATGGGGTATAGAAACACAGTTAAAATCAGTTAAAACCCGTTATTACCGGTGATTATATAACTGATCATGGTGACACTGCTGTCAAAGAATGTGCTATGAAGTTAAAAATTACTTGGGATGATTGTGGAAATAGTAAATGAGCTGGATGGAAGGGCAGGGAAAGGGAGGAACAGGAGAAAGGCAAGATCCAGTAGAAGAAAGGAGGAAGGAGGGGAGTGAAGAAGAATGAAGAGGAGGAGAAGAGAGCAGCCGCTGGGGGGATAAAAACAGCATTCCTCAATAATGAAGCAATGTGAAAACTAAAGTCGACAAATAAAAGGAGTGTAAAAAATAAAAACATAAGACTATTTAAAAAATAGTAAAGTTGAAATAACTGGGCTGGCAAGAATGGCTCAGTAGGTAAAAGCACTTGCTGTGCAAACCTGACAACCTGAGTTCATTCCTTGGATCCCATAGTAGCAGGAGAGAATTGACTCCCGAAAGTTGTCCTCAGACCTCCACATGTGCACCATGGCACCTGTGCAGACAGACAGGCACACATACACAGACACGGGCACACAAATAATAATAAATAAAATAAATACTATCGAATTTCCAGAAGGGGAAAAGAGGAAGAAACTGATGGAGAAAGAAGGAGGAGGAGGGGAAGGGGAGGAGGAGGAGGAGGAAGAGGAGGAGGAGGAAGGGGGAGGAGGAGGAGGAAGAGGAAGAGGAAGAGGAGGAGGAAGAGGAGTAAGAAACGATGGAGAAGAAAAGCTATTGCCCAATAATGAATGCATGAATAAGCAATATTTGATGGATATGTAAAAGGGGATAAAGCAAACATAAAAACTTTAAAAGGTTTAAATGCAGTAAAATAAAAATACTACTAAAAGTATAATGGAAAAAAAGGGGGGATGATGAGAGTTTTAAAAAGATGAGATGTTCAAGTATTCTTTTTTCTGAAAACTGGAGACCCTGGCTGTATGAGAGTGCAGGTTGAAGTAGCGAGCTCTTATCCTTCCTGTGGTTTACACTGCTGCTGAGTCTGTTGGACAAGTGTCTGATGTCTGCCAGGCCTATCTTCACCTTGGCAGATTTCCTGCTCTGTGCACCAGGGACCTCTGCTGGCCACACTTAGCCAGGCAGTCTGTGGGCTAGTAGATGTACCTTCCTTAGACTCCCCAGACTGTGCTCCTGGGCTGGCTAATACTTTAGCTGGGCATGCCTCTCAAGTGTCTTGGGAGTGTGAGAAGTGACCACAGCACTGAGATCAGGACAAGCAGAGGACCTGTCTTCATACTTTCAAAACCTCCTGAGCATTAATCTCCTATTGAAGGGATTCAGCTGGATATATTGAGTATACCCTAGAACTTCAGAGTTCTCAGACTCTAACAGCTTTGAATGGCAGGTAGTTGGTTTTATAGTTTGATCCACTTGCTGGCCTCAGACTTAGAGGCCTGGCTATCAAACTTCAGGATTATTCTCAATTGAGAGATCTACTCCTGACCACCAAAGATGAGGTTATTTTCCTTAGCACTTTCCTGCCTGAGTCAAGACTCCTGTTGCCTACATCTGGCTGTCCTGTTCTCCACAACTGCCTCTCTGAGTCCTCCCTCCCGCAAGGGATACAGCAGGTTAAACTGAGGCTTCCTGACCTGTGATTGCTTCCAGATCTCAGCAGTAGCTCAGTTTTTAACAATAGATTTTTTTCTGAAGATGGAGTCTGTCCACAGCCCTCTGAATCATATAGTGTGACGAAGTAGGATTTCTCTCCACTATGGACCGGTCCTCGGTGAAGCCACTGACTCATCAAAGGCCACAACTGAATTTCAGGCCTGTGAGGGGCTGGGTCTTTTTTTTTTAAGGGTCAGGCTACCTATCTTTCACCTGGCACTGAGAAGTGTCATCTGCTTCTCCTCCCAACTCAGGGAGCTGCATGACGGGGCTGTGTCAGACTTTCTTCTCTCTATCTTTTCCCTGCTCTGTTAAGGCATCCTTTCAGTTCCTTTGTAGATTCCCAAAGCTCTTTCTCTCTTTGGAATAGAGTCTATTTTTTTCTCACTCTGATTTTCTTTCATTGGCTCATACAGTGGCAAAGACAAGTGCATTATATTACCCAGAAGTTCCCTTTGTTTCTGAGATGCAAGGTCTCATTCTGGATCTAGCTGCCTTCAAACCTGTGGACTCAAGTCAGCCTCTCAAGTAGTTGGGGCTACAGACTCATACCACCATATGCATCTAAACCTTACATTGGAATAAACCTCTCTTTCTCAAAGAATCAAGGCTAAGAAACTGCTCAGTAGTTAAGAGCACCTACTGCTGTTGCAGAGTACAGGAGCTCAGCAATCAGTACCAAAGTTGAGCATCTCAAAACTGCTTGTAACTCTAGTTCCAGGGTATCCAACATCCTCTTCTGGCCTCTGTGGGCACTTGCACTCATGTGGATAAACCCACACTCAAACACATATACATGTAGTGTAAAAATCTTTAAAACAAACAAATACCTAGGAGGGCTGGAGAGATGGTTCAGCGGTTAAGAATACTGACTGCTCTTGAAGAGGACCTGGGTTCGATTCTCAGCACCCACTTGGTGGCTAACAACCATCTGTAACTCCAGTTCCAGGGGAATTGGACTCACCCTTCTGACCTCCACAGGCATTTCATGGCATAGTGCACTTACATACATGCAGGCAATACAGTCATACACATAAAATGAAAATAAATAAAATATATATTTTTAAAAACACCTAGGGCTGGAGAGATAGCTCAGAGGTTAAGAGCACTGGCTGCTCTTGCAGAGAACCTGGGTTCAATTCCCAGCAGCCACATGGCAGCTAACTCTAACTGTGCCTAACTCTGGTTCCAGGGTATCCATCGCCGGACTTCTACAGGCATTGCATGCATGGGTGCACTTACATACACATAAAATAAAAATCAATTAAAATAAAAAAATAAGAAAGATCTATTTTTTTTTATTTATGTGTGTCTGTGTGTAATGCTATATACATGTGGGTACCCACATAGGTCAGAAGAGGGCATGAGATCCCCTAGACTTGAAGTTACAGGCAGTTGTGAGCTGCCTGACGTGGGTGCTAGGAACCAAACTCAGATCCTGTGGAAGAGCAGCAAGTTCTCTTAACTGCTGAGCCATTTCTTTAACCTGACATACATTTATTTATTTATTTATTTATTATTTTTCATTTATTTATTCATTTATTTATTTATTGAGACAGGGTCTCACTATATAGCTTAGGTTGGCCTAGAACTCAGTCTTTCTGCCTCAGTCTTCACATGCTGAGATTACAATGCTGTGTGTCCTCATACCTGGCTTTAACTTTTGATTCAGTTCAGATACTTCTTTCACACAGTCTTTCTAAACTGAAACTTTCAGATTCAAATCGTCTTGGGAATTATATCTGAGGCAAACTCTAAGATGAGACAATTACAGACCCAGGTGGGCAAACAAATTACCTGTACCAGTTAAGAACATACACTAACCTGAAGAAAACATGTAGGACTCTATTTTGTGGACTTAATCACTCTACCTGGAGGTAGAATGACACCAAGAGGGAGGGCCATGTATGCAGAGAGGGCCACACTGTTTTGCAGCATGTTTTGTTTTGGTTCTTGATCACTTCAATACTTGGTTGTGGGGCTTTTCCTAGGAAAGTGAAAAGGCTCAGCTGGCATGTTTCTGTACCCTGGCTGGTTCCTGGGATTTCTGTCCAGGTCCAAAGCTAAAATGGGTTCACTGTGGCTTCTCATAGGACCAGATACTGCCAGCAGGTGCTGACATGGAGCTGTTTACATTGTTTGCTTAGGCATCTAAATGCTTGAGGGCAGTGCCCATTTTATAGGAAGCATTGCTCTGAATACTGATTATGCTCTTAATTGGTAATGGACCAGTGTATTTATTCTAGCGTGACAAATATCACTGCTGTCTCCTAAATGCTTCTCTTCTCGTGAAGCTCTTTGAAAGTGAAATATGCAAATAACATAGTCTCTTAATTGCACCTCATAACCTAGATTCCTTGAGAGATGAATCATCCTTAATTCAAAGAGGATGTTTTCCACCCCACCTTGCACTGTCATTAATTTTTATATCATTTTACCTACTTTAGAAATTTTATTTATGAATTTGTTTTTACAGTTCAGAAATTTTAGATGGAAGAAAGTCCATGGAGAGAAATTATACAACCTCATTTAAAATACTTTGTAAACTTGGTGTGGTGGCACATGCTTATAATCCTAGCACTTGGCGTGAGTTTTGGGCCAGCGTAGACTACATAAGATCCTGTCTTAAAACAAACACATAAGTAAATAATAAAATAGTTTGCAATACAATAGATTTTGTTGTTTGAAGGAGTGAAGACAAGCCCTTCTTCCCGCTCTTCCTCTTTTCACCTCCTTTGCCCTGTCACACATGAAACATCTGTTATATGAATTCATTGTACTACAGGCTGTTGGGGTACACAGATACAGGCTACAGAATACCCAGCATCCACCCTGTTGGGAGTTAGTGTGGAGTAACTCTAAGGGAGATCTGTGGGTTCCTGGAGGGCCTGAAAAACTGGGAGGTAAGATGCCATGCTGTATTCCAAACATAGATTCTGTTGAATATACCGTAGGTCCTGCTGAACAGGTGGCACAAAGGGAGTGTTCTGGTAGAATCTTGGTCATGAGCCCACAGTGTGTCTCAGCCTGTACACCACCGTGACCCCTAATTGCACCTCTGAGGCCCTTCTGTTGAATATCTGTTCTTTACATGTTCTCTGAAAAATATTCTAATACTTCACAGAAATAATCAGATGTTATTTTCTATTCTTATTCTAATATTCTCCCTCCCTCTTTATTTTTTTTCCCAAAAGATATTAGTTACCTACCTCTTTGTAATAAATTAACCCAGAATTCAATTAGGTGGCTTAAAGCAACAGGTTTTGATCACGTCACAGTGTGAGCAGGTGAGGAACTCATTCAGACCTAGATTGTCATTAAGCCAGTAGCTATTGCTGCTGTCATCTTCCTTCAGAGCGGGAGGGGGTGGGGGAGGTAGTGGGGGATCACCACCTAGTCATGGAAGTGTGATATCCTTACTTCTGAAAGAGAGGGGACTCTGCAACTGTGAATACCCAGAGTGAGAGTTATATAGGACATCATAAAGGATGGCTCTAACAATCAAGAAAAATCAAGCAAGTTTAAGAATTATTAAGACTTTTGACTCACATCTAGGACTCAGTGCCAGTTTTCCCTGTTTTTTAATCTATCCAGATGTGGGTGACGTTGAGTTTGTGTTATAATCTTGTTTGGTAAATTTACTGGAGTTTTAGGAGTGCTTATCCCACTTCAGTGAAAGTTATGGAAGTGCAAAAAGAAGACACCCAGCTGAGGAAGCGTACAGGGGTTTATCATCGAAGAGAGGTCAGCAACATTTTAAGCAAAGGGTCAGGTGGTAAATGTCTTAGGCACTAACAATCATACAGTTTCTGTTGGAACTACTCAGCTCTGCCATTGTGGCTTGAAGGCCACCATAGACACTTATAAAGTAATTGCTATGCTGTGATTTATGAAAATGCGGGAGCAGGGTACCAGAGCTGGTCTACAGTCCAAAGTTTGCCAGACTCTGATCTAAAACAAACAAGCAAAAAAACGTATAGAATACTAAATCTCTAAATCAAAAGATTTTATCCAGGACCATGTGAAAGAGAAAAATTTACTTTTAAATTTCTACTACTTTCATTTCATGAATTTACTAATTTGTCCTGAAAATTGTGTATGGAGGCCGGGTGTGGTAACCAAACCTATAATCCTAGCACTTGAGAGGCAGAGGGCATTAGATCTCCTGGAACTGGAGTTACAGATGATTGTTAGTTGCCATATGGGTGCTGGGACACGAACCCAGGCAACCAGTGCTCTTAACCACTGAGCCATCTCTCTACCCCACGATTGATTTTTAATTATCTCACAAGCATCTGGATCACAACATCTATTGCTCACCTCACATAGGGTGGTATTCCCAGCAAGTCTTGTTTTTTTTTTTTTTGCAAATTTTAAAAATGGATGCTGTTTTGGACATCCTCCAAGAACAAACATGTGACTCCTAAGATAACTGACAATAACTGGAGCAGTCTGAGACCTAGGTTGGGAATTATCAGCTTAAGAAGGTTCTCAACAGTAGCCCAGGGAAAAAGAAATTGACATTGGCAGGTAAAACTTGTGTCAATATTTTATGAGCTTACATGACAAGGTCTCTTCATCCCTAGGACTTGACCTTCTTTTGCTGCCACTCAAAATCCTCATCTAAACTCCCCCAAGGAGCCTGTTAGGAATTTCTAAACTTTTTTTTTTTTTTTTTTTTTTTAACCCCACCTGGAAGTCACTATGTGAACTTCCAGGCTGGCCTCGATTTCAAGGAAATCCACTTGCCTCTGCCTCCCGAGGGCTGGGATTAAAGGCAATGCACCACCATGCCCAGTGTTCTAAACTTTTTTTTATTGGACATTTTTCTTATTATTAAATAATATATGTCAACTGTGGAAAATCTATCAGTGAATATAAATCTTTGTGACCCAGCTAGTCAAAGGTTACTACTGTTGTGGCTTTAGTGTATTTCAAGTGTGTGCTTGGCTGTGTAACCTACTTGGCAGATTGTTGCTTGTCTGCTTTTCTACCATTGTATCAGCTTTATGCCTGTGGCTTAAAGGGTAATGGCATGCCCTTAGACAGATGTGCAACAATTTCATCATTACCTGAATGGGTGCAGTTATTTGCAAACTTCACTATAAGACACAATACTGCTGTAAGCATCATTGCAAATAAATCTTTTAATGTCTTCCTCAGAATCATTTTCTAGAAGTAGAGGTATAGGATATAGGTATGCTAGCCTTCCTACACTTCACAGTACTAACAGATTGCTTATTGAAGGCTCTAGAGGTTCATATTCCTCCAGTAGTACTAAAAAGTACTAAATAGGATCAGTTTTAAAGTTGTACCCTATTGTTTTACTTTAGATTAAATATTTCCTTCCTTCCTTCCTTCCTTCCTTCCTTCCTTCCTTCCTTCCTTTGTTCATTCCTCCCTCCCTTCTTCTTTCTTTTTAAAGTTAAAAAATTAATTATCTGTATATATGTGTCTGGTACAGGTCAGAGAAAAAGAGGCCAGAAGATCCCTTGGAGTCACATTCCCCTGGAGTTGGAGTTAGAGGAGATTTGACATGGGGGCTGGGAACAGAACTGGGTCCTCTGGAAGAGCTGCAAGTGCTCTTAACTGCTGAGTCGTCTCTCTATCTCTCTTTTTCTTTCTTTTTCCCCCTCTCTTCCTTCCTCCCTTCCTTTCTCCCTTCCCTTCCTTCCCTCCATCCCTTCCCCTACCTTTCCCTCCCCTCCCCTCCCTTCCTCTCTTTTTCTCCACAGGTTCTCAACATGTAGCTGAGGTCCTTCAGATTCTCAAAGCTCTGCCTTAGCTTCCTGAGTGCTGGGCTTACAGGTGCACACTGCCACACTTTGCCCATTGTTTACTTAATTTGCATACTTTAATGACTGGTGGAGTTGGAAAATATTTTTATTAGCCCTTTACATCTTATTTGAAAAACAATCTTATCCTTTGCCATTTCATTGAATTTACTAATATTTTCTTATATGTTGTGTGCTCTGTTGAGCTAGTATGGCTTCTAATTAGTTGCCAGGTGTATTTGTTGAAAATATTTTTTTAGCTTACTACTGCGTTTATTTTTTAGATGTATGGAAATTTTTTATTTGTATCCAGTAAAATTACCAATATTTTTATTTTTTATTTTTGATTCTTCTAGGAGGTATCTAGGAAGGTATAAATGAATACTAGTATATTTTATTTATGCTGGACACCTGGTGGTGCACACCTTTAATCCCAGTGCTCCGGAGACAGAGGCAGGTGAATCTCTTTGAGTTTGGTCTATATAGCCAGTTTCAGGCCCACTGGGGCTACAGGGAGACCCTGTCTCAATATTTTTAAATTTATTTTTTATTTTATGTGTATGAGCGTATTGCTGTGTGTAAGTAAGAGCACCTGCTTCATGTAGTGCTGTTGGAAGACAGAAGAGGATATTAGATCTTCTACAACTGGAGTTATGGATGGTCGTTAGCTGCCATGTAGGTACTGGAATTCAAACTAGGGTCTTCTGTAAGAGCAGCCAGTGCTCTTTACTGCTGAGAATTTATTTTTTATTTTATGTGTATGAGCGTATTGCTGTGTGTAAGTAAGAGCACCTGCTTCATGTAGTGCTGTTGGAAGACAGAAGAGGATATTAGATCTTCTACAACTGGAGTTATGGATGGTCGTTAGCTGCCATGTAGGTACTGGAATTCAAACTAGGGTCTTCTGTAAGAGCAGCCAGTGCTCTTTACTGCTGAGCCATCTCTCCAGGCCCCCACATTCAGTTCTTTTGGCCGTCAGGAATAAACTTTGGTAGAAAGTGTAGCTTAGTTAAGATTTATGAGAATGGATAGTATAGCAGTTCTTCACAGCCCAGAGATTCTTAGGACTCTCTCTTTTAATTTTTTTCTGCAGTTTCTTATTTCATGAGCCAACATTGGGGAAAAAAACAAACAAACAAACAAAACGTCTTGGGACTTTTGGTATCTTTGGAGTACCTGGGCTGGCAGTGTTCATGTGTATTTTTTAATTTTATTTAATTTATTTTTAAAAATTTTATGTGTATGCATGTATTGCCTGCATGTAGGTAAGTGCACCTGTGTTGTGCAATGCCCTCGGAGGTCAGAAGAGGCTATCGGATCCCCTGGGACTGGAGTTATGGACAGTTGTTAGCTGCCGTGTGGGTGCTGGGATTCAAACCCAGGTCTTCTGCAAGAACAACCAGTGTTCTTAACCACTGAGCCATCTCTCCAGCCCCTCATGTGTATTTTTTCATTTCTTTCTTCCCTCTGTAGACCTATGTTAGTGTATCACTTGGTTAGAACCAAGCCTGTATCTCCATGGAGGATACTGGCATATGCCCCAGAAGGTCTTCTTCCCTAAAACTATCTCCTTTAAAAAAAAAATATTAGTTGTTTGTTTGTTTGTTGAGATGGAGTCTCTAACCTTGCTCAGGATGGCCTTGAATTTGTGCCTCCCAAGTAGTTAAGACTACAGGTACAGCATAGGCCATTGCACACAGCTCAGTTATTACTGACTTCAGAAGGGCATGCCTTTATCTCTTTTCATAAAGCATTACCATTTCCCTTTGTGTGTGTGTGTGTGTGTGTGTGTGTGTGTGTTTATGTGTGTGTGTGTTTTGCTGGAAATTGAACTCCTTTAAAACTCTTCTTTTAAAATGTGCACACATCTCAGTGGAATAACGCAGTATATAGTTTCCTAAGGCTGTCATAATTGCCATAAATTTGATAATTTAAAATAACAAAAAACCTACTGAAATATTACACAAACAATATCTCTACATGAGTCCGTGTGTATAGCCGAAGGCTACATAATAAGAAACAGTGCCAGACAGGAGAAACCTTCCTTTGAGTTGTTGGCCAGGATGGTCCAAGAGACTCCCAAAATTACTCAGGCTATTGCTGCAGCTCTTGATGGCCCCTGAGAACTTGAAGGTAAGACCCTATTGATGAAGACAGGACATACTTTGGACATAGGATTTGGAGCAATGGAGCTGGAACTGACCTGGAAACCAGCTCCCCTGAAGGCTAGCTCTCATAGCTTTGGAGAGCACTAAGCAAGCTGTGAAGAGAGAACATCAGTCGATGATCCAACCCCAGCTTTAAGGCCTAATAACCACATCAGTGACTGGCACAGCAAACAACATTGGTGCAGTACTGACACTTTTTTCTTGGGAGTAATCAACAGCTACCTAACTGGACTTGAAGCCCACTCAATGGGAGGAAACTCTTATGTGGTACTATAAACAGAGTCAAATACACATGGCTGGAGAGGTCATAGATCTTAGAGAAAACATCAAGGCTGTCATATCCCTAGACAAATGTAATTTCTTACTATGTGCAAAATATATTCTTATATTTCTAGACAAGTATTCCATTCACTACTCATCAAAGTTGGTTTTTTTTGGCAACAGATGGAGATTATTACAGAGTTCTGCAACTGGTCATATACAGATACACAGATATTGTTTGTGAATAGCCCAAGCCTAAGTGGCACATCTACAATGCAACCTCTACACCTAAGGCTCATGGAATATAAAACAAGGGGAAAAGAGAACACTAATGCATCTCTCAGTTCTCATCAGTGAAGCTCCCTTATGCAACAGAGGGCCAAGAACACAAAAGGCCACAAACAGCCAAAGCATAGAGATTAAGAGTCTGCAGAGAGTGGGTTCTTGGACAGAACTCCTATATGAAATTCCACCCACCCAGGGCTCAGGGACCATTGTGGAAGAGGGGACAGAAAGATTGTAAGAGCCAGGGAGTAGGTGCTTGACCATATGGAAATAGAGTCCTACAGGCTCCTGGAAGCTTGCTCATATGAACATACAGCAGTGGTGTCAGCATGCACAAGAAGCATGCAAACTCAAGCAGACAAAACCCAGCACAGGATTGTGGAAAGGGGCACTAGGCCCTAATCTTAGTCAAAGAATTATTGACAGCTGATTACTCCTGGGTGAGGAAGAGCTGATCTTAAAAGGAGGGATTTTAGATAGGCTGACTAGATCGCAGTGGATGAACTTGCACTGAGGGATGTCTGGGGACACTAACTTGACATGACAGGCCTTAACACAAATGACAGAATGTGTGAATTCCATCCAGTGGGGGGCTATGGGAGGGTGCTAAAGGGGAAGGGGATATAAAGATGGTTAAGACGTTCTGTATGAAATACATAAAAATTCAATAAAATTTTACAAAAAAATGTGTGAAGTAAAAAAAAAAATCAGTGAAGTAACATAGTATGTAGTTTCCTAAGGCTGTAATAACAATGACCACAAACTTGGTCATTTAAAGCAACAAAAATTTGTTCCTCTTGCAATTCTAGAGGTCAGACCTACAAAAGGATCAGGCAGGGACCACTCCTTCAAAGGCTCTGGGGATGAATGCTTCCTGACTGCTTCTGGCTTCTGGGAGTTGCCAGAAGTCTAGAAGTCTCCTTGGTTTGCAACAGCATCATCATCCCATCTGTCTGCCTTCCCCCCCCAAACCCCCAAATGTTGTTCTTGGGGGCTAGTCCTGTGCACAGATAAACAGTAGGTCCACCTATCATGGTGTGATTCCTCAGCAGCCTGCTTACAGTTATACGGGAACCCAGAAGTTTATGTCTTGTTTACTTCGTATCAGTAAAACAGATTAATGGATAAGGAAGTGAAAGAATAAAATAAGTAATCCCTTCAAGATAGTCATGAAATAGTTTAATGTCAAATAACTTATGCTTTTAAAATATACATACATTGATAGTTATTCTAATTACATGATTTTTCTCATGTTTGAAGTTTAAGGATATAACTTTCATTTAGTAGCAAGAGAAAAAGACTTCATTTTCAATATTTTCTACAAGGGAGATCCTAAATATTTTCTTCTTTTAAAAGAAAGAAAAAATGATGATGATTAGGAAATTAATTTTGCAACTAAAATTATTTTGATTATTTTCAGTAAAAATTAATTGCTGTAACTAGGAAGTGCCAAATGTCTCTTCTACTTTAAGCAATATATCGAATGAAAATCTTTTAAAGATATTTTATATATTATTTTTATTTTATGTGTATGAGTGTATTGCCTATATGTGTGTGCAAGAGCCCCTGTGTCAGGCAGTGCTCTTAGAGATCAGGAGAGGATGTTAGATTCTCCTGGAACTGGAGTTATGGATGATTATTAACTACCATGTGGATGCTGAAAATCAAACCTGAGTCCTCTGCAGGAGCCACCAATTCTCTTAACCACTGAGTCATCTCTCCAGTCCCCACATGAAAATCTTAATGGAATTTATCTCCTTTTTGATGTTATGAATTGCTCATTTTAGAAGCATCTCATATGTCTGACCATTATCTTGTTCATAAAAAAAAAAGTTTAAGCCAAATGTGATAGCATATGCGTACAATCCCAGCACCTAGGAGTAGAGTCAAGAGGATCAGGAGTTCAAGTACAGCCTTTGCTAGGTTGGACTGTATGAGACCCTATCTCCAAAAGAAAAAAAAGTGTTTTTTCTTTTTGAATTATTGGCAATATTTAAACATGGTCATCACAAAATGATTGTGAATATGTTTAGTGAAGAGAATGAAAACAAATAGAATCATGCTGTTAGTTTGTGCTGCATTTTCACGTTCAAACATTGTTAAAGTTCCTGCCTTTGTCTTAAGTGCAGAAATAAAACTGTGCATGCACACAGACATGGTTGATTCACAATTCCTCACGCCACCTGTTGAGATAACACTCCCTCATTTAAAAATCTTGTTAAACAAAATAAATATTTTCCTGGGACAGAATGCTTTGTGGTTTAGTGACTCAGTTCTTTCCATGTTGGAAGCCTGGCTTCTCCACCAGCCAGTGGCACAAGAAAGAACTTGTTTTCTATCATCTCTGTCTAAAGCTATAAATAAATAAAAGCATTTATTGAATACTCACTAGTATGAGTTAAGGGATAGAAAATGATATGAGGCTTGGCTCTCCAACAACCTATTATTGACTTGAGAAATATGAACACTTAATAAATAACATTGAGCCATAGGAAGCTGCCATGTGCATACCTACAAATTTGTATTTCCTAATGGTCTCCATTCTTGGGTCAAAGATGGGTCCTGGTCATCATTTCCTGTGCACGTGCTTCCTTCAGTGCTTACTGTGTGAAGAGCTTGGTGACTTGGAGCTCAGGCTGGGGCAAGCAAGGGCGTGTGGCCTCCTTTCCAGGGACGTGCTGCTCTCCTTCAGTGACATCTGGCAGCAAACCTGCACAGCGCATCACACTCTGAGTCCCGACCAGAATCCCTGATTGACCTTGCTGTTTTTCAGTACTCTCTTTTTCTACAAAAAATATTTTGTGCTTGAGAAAACCACGTTCTCAGACTATTTTATTGCTTTCTTATTCTTTTTTAAAACCAATATGGAGGGCTGGAGAGACGGTTCAGTGGCTAAGAGCACTGGTTGCTCTTGCAGAAGACCTGGGTTTGAATCCCCACACCCACATGGTGGCTAACTCCAGTTCCAGGGGATTCAACACCCTCTTCTGTTCTCCAAGGGCACTGCACAACACAGGTGCACTTATATGCAGGCATGACACTCATGCATATAAACTTAAATAAAAAAAAACAATATTGAAATAAATCTATGATTCATAATGACCTCCTCTCCCACCACCACTACATGGTGTAGTATTTCTGGTTTATGAAACCGGCTTTCGGGAGATTACCTGGTAAAACAATTACCTTTAAAAATTTTGGCACCAGGTATGGTGATGCATGCCGTTAATCCCAGCCTGCAGGAGGCAGAAGCAGGTGGATCTCTATGAGATCAAGACCAGCCTGGACTATATAGTTAGATCTAAGCCAGCTGGAACTTTATCTCAAAAAGACCAAAAAAAAAAAAAAAATTGGATCACAACTCTGTATAGTGGAATTTCCTTTAATACAAAGTAAATGGTTTGGGCTGGGCTTGGTGCCTTACCCCTTTAATTACTTCAGAGGAAGACAGATCTCTGTGAGCTTCAGGGCGGCCAGGGCTGCGTAGTGAGAACCTGTCTTTAGGAAAACAAGGTGCATGGTTAAGGGGTAAAGAAGCACAAGATCTCTTGTAATCAGGAAAACCTTGGAGGAGTGATTTTTTTTTAAATTAGATTTGCTGGAATTTGATAGCCAAGGATCACAAAGGGGCAAACAATAGGCTACCACATATAAACAGTGTAACAAATTGCAACCCTATTGAGGGCAGAGAAAATAACTTAGTAGGTAAGAGTGCTGGCTGTGCAAGCTTGAGTTCAAACCCCAGCACCCAAGTCAAAAGAGCTCAGTGTGACATCATGCTCCTGTAACCCTATCCCTGTGGGGAATGGAGGCAGGAAGTTTGCTGGGGCTTGTTGGCTGCCAGCCTAGCTTCCGTTTCAGCCAATAAGATGGACAGTGATAGAGCAAGACACCCAATATCCTCTTCTGATTGCCCAGGCACCCACCAGCACACGTGCCTCCATACACATGTATGAGTACATCACACACACTACATACCACATACATACACCACACGATACAGAGACACACAAACTTCTTGTTTAATTTAAAAAAGGAAGTCTGAGTTTGGAGGAAGAGAGGGATGAGCTTAGAGTGTTATGGACCCCGGGACTACTGAGGGAAGACCACCAGACTCAGTTCAGATCGAGATAAAAGATTTCATTCAAGCTAGCTTGGACTGCAGTCTCCTATGGGATTAGAGTGCTGCAGTGGGGAGGGAGAGGAAAGGGGACCTTTGAAAGCTAAAAACCACAAAAAGGAATGTTGACAAGGTGGTCCCCGGATAACAGGGTAGAGGGGGATCTCAGGCTACGTGTCAAGGTGCCCTAAAATAGCAAAACAAGCAAGTTACAGAAGCCAGAATCAGCAGTTAGTCATAGCATAATAATTTTGTTTTCTATATGTCTAGAGAGCAAGTGACCGCCGCAGCATTCTCCTGGGAGGAAAGGGGGAAAGGGATCAGGGCTTCTGGAAACAATCCTGGAGCTAGAAACACACTATGGCTGAGCTTCTAAGATGGCTACTTTGTCCAAAGTGGGGTCAGTTTGGTCAGTACAAGAGCACTACTGAAGGATCCCATAGGTTGGGGTATTTAAACCTGACATTTGAGTCCTATAAAAAGCATCTCTTTAAGGTCAGCTTTATTAAACTACATGGAGAGTAGGGACGCTGTGACAGTCTTGTCTTGCCTCTGCACCTATAGGATTTTTCTGTTCAGGAGAACGGAGATGTTCAATATCAGCCCGACTCACAGTCAGCTTTCCTGCTTCCCGTCTTCTTCACGCAGCAAATCTGTGTCCCTCATGAGGCCTTAATGGCTTTTAATTAGAAGTGGTTTTTAATTAAAAATGTTTTTAATTAAAAATTTCTTTCATAACAGCATCAGTTAAAGGCACTAATCAGACTCATTCGTTAGGAAAATGACAATTTTAGTCACCACCAAAAGATGTAGTCCAAGTCTAGTCACTACCAAAGGCCCTTTGAGCAACTCTGGTCCCTTATGGAATTGACCTCCTTGGTACAGGTGGATCCGAGAAGCCAAAGATGTGATTCAGGCAATTATAAATTATGTACTAATTACTGGCCATTTTATACTAACTGTTGAACAACTGTCAGGTATTTAGAAATTGAGTAAGTTGGGAATGTTGAAACATTAGGAAAACATGTAAAAAAAAAAAAAAAAAAAACCCAAAACACCCAAAACCCTCCAGCAACTAAGTTTGGTGGCATAGACGTGTAATCCCAGGACTCAGGAGGCAGGGGCAAGAGGAGTGCCTCAGGTTCAAGGCCAGCTGTTTTATACATAGCAAGTTCTAGGCCAGCCACAGCTAAATAGCAAGATCTTTTCTCAAAAAACAAATAAACATAAAAAACAAACGAACCTCCGTAAGTGTTACCTCAGAAAACTAAAGATTGCTGGGTGTGGTCACGGTACACGCCTTTAATCCCAGCACTCCAGAGGCAGGGGCAGGGGCAGGGGCAGGGGTAGAAGCAGAGAGGCAGGGGCAGGGGCAGAGGCAGGGAGGCTGAGGTAGGGGCAGAGAGGCTGGGGCAGGCAGATGTCTGTGAGATTGAGGCCAGCCTGGCTGCATAGCCAGTTCTAGGCCAGTTGGGGCTGTGAGGAGACTCTGTCTTTAAAAAAAAAAGAACTAAAGATAAAGAAATGATGATAAAAAATTTACTGTAAGTACCTTATTATGTGTGGGAATAGTTTAGATGTCTTTTTGTGTATGTGTGTGTATTTCATTTTATTTTTCAAAAGACAGCATTTTATTCCTCAGCCTAGGCTGGTCTCAAACTTGAGGTGATCCTCTTGCCTCAGCGTCCCCAGTGCTGCGATTAAAGGTATGAGCCGTTCTACCTGGCGGCAAGATGTCTTCTAAGTAATATTTAAGGACTCCTTTCTCACTTGTAGTTTCTAAGATTTCCAGCCCCACATGGAAACACATCCTGAGTAGTCTCTAACCCCCTGAAGCACAGCGGGAGGAAAGCTGAGTGTCTGATTTGTGAGAAATATAGTAAACACTAAAAGATTTTGATAAAGGATTAGTCACAATTTCTTTTGAAATTTTGTTTCTAGAAATGTATCAAAGTAGTAATGTTTGCAGAAAGGGAGGAAGATGATTCTTGAGTGTCTGGAAGGGTACTGCAGTGCCAAGTATTTTAGGGGCCCTAGAGTTTCAGAGACTCTTATTAATTGTCATTGGCATGAGTCATCTTGGACTAGTGAGCTAAGGTGGAGCAAAGGTAAATAAAACAGGCAGATGATGCATATTAAAGATGCTATAAAGTCGACTTCAAAGCCTGTGATGTCCCCACAGACTTTTGGAAAATAGTATCAGACAGAACAGCCTAACATGTAACTCTCATGCTTTTGAACAAAAGCTTTATCTTGACAGTGTTTGAGACTCCTAAACATAAACAGGCTCTGCAAGCAGCTGCCAGAGCCATGAGTCAGCCTGTCTTTGCAGAGAGACTTTGTATTCACTCATCCAGGAATCCCTCACTGAGCATTTGTAAGGTGACGGATGTCTTATGCCATGGCAGGAATCCCCTTAGGATTTTGTTCTTCCAGATGAGAGTAATAGCCCTTGATGATCATAAAGGAGCCAAAATACCTGTAGCAAAATTCCTGGAACACAGGATGGGACTGGCCTGTGGCCATGTCTGTGGGGCATCTTCTTGATTGTTGAGTGATGTGAGGGGGCCCAGCCGATTGTGGGTGGTGCCACCCCTGGGCAGGTGGTCCTGCGTTGCAGAAGAAAGCAGGCTGAGCAGAGGTCAGGGGAGCAAGTCAGTAAGCAGTGTTCCTCCATGGCCTGTACTCCAGCTCCTGCCTCCTGGTTCCTGCCCTGAGTTCCTACCTTGGGCTCCCTGATGAACTGTGACCTGGGAGATGGACAAATAAATCCTTTCCTCCCCACGCTGGTATTGGTCAGAGTGTTTTGTCACAGCAATGGAGATTCAAACAAGGACACCATACAATGTGTCTGCCAAAGGGTTCTCATGAGGCTGTTTCTGTAATGTCTCTCAAAGCAAGCTCATGTAGGTAGGATGACAGAGGGTTCCTGACGAGAGGTCAGAGGTGAATTGATGGGAGCAGGAGGGCTCAGGAAGGACACCTCAGGGCTGCCTCTGGTGATTTGAAGGGTAATCTCTCTGTCCTTGATCCTATAACCTGCTTTGCCAGGCTTCTTCCTCCTTGCCTGTTCCATGGTCAGTAGCTTTGTTTTGTGTTACAAAAGAGCATTTGGGACCTGTGAGATGGCTCAGAAGGGCAAAGGTGCTGCCAGCAAGCCTGATGACTTCAATTTAGTACCTGGATCCCATAGTGGTAGGAGAGAACCAACTCCTGAAGGTTGTCCTCTGACTTTCACACATGTGCTGAGGCATATATGTATCTGCATGCTCTCTCACACACATAAATAAAATAAATAAAATGTTTTTGTTTTTGTTTTTAAAGATAGCAGTTTAAAACCAGGCTTAGTAGGGGGCACACCTTTAATCTCAGCACTCAGGAGGCCAGTCTGGTCTACATAGTGAGTTCCAGGCCAGCTGGGGCTACAGGGAGGCCCTGTCTCAAAAAAAAAAAAAAAAAAAAAAGAGCAATTTGAAATACTGTTGCATTGTTGATTCATTACTTATGAGTGTAGTAAAATCACTAGTCTTTCTTTGGAGAGTATACATGCAGTCAAAAGAAAAGCTACACTTTCTCTTTGCTAGCATTAGGTTATAGAAATTTGAGCCGCCTTAAAAGGAAACTTCCAGCAATCAAAATCCTTTTCTGTTTTGGCAAATGCAAAGTAAACCTGTCCAACTTGTACAGAGAAACTGGAGGCAGCGGGGTGGGCATGGTCCTCTGGAGCATGTGTGATCATGCAAGAAATCAAGACTCTTGGTAAACAGAGCCCTTCCCTGAGGCATAGACACCCTCTGAGTTCCTCAACTCCCTGGGGGCTTTGGGTAACGGTCCTGGGGTTGTGTGCTCCTCAGTCTCCATTTCTCTTTGCTTTTGTCTAGAATGGGATCATTCTTTGCAGTAGGACCCACACTAACAGACAAACCTTGCTGAGCCCAGCTTGGGTCTGAGTGAGTTTCATAGTTGGTTAATCATGCAGCATGTTCTCAAACAACCAAAGTTTACATAGTATTCATCTGCAGATAGCTCAGCAAGTTCCACAGATTCTGTAGCTCCCAAAGACTAGGTTTCACCAGTGTTAGGGCAAAAGTTCCAAGCCTTGGTTGGAGAGGTGATCTGCCTTGTACTGGCCAGATATAAAGGAAACTTGGACATTTCTGTTCACCTATCACATTAAGAGATGGCTCTTAGCCTTCAAGTTGTAGTTTATGTCATTGTGCCAAGGAGGCAATCGGTGAGTTAAGGCTGGCTGACTCTGGAACTTACTTTTTAGGAAAGAACTGCACAGACTCTACCAAGGACAAATAGATTGACATGTGTGTGCAACCACTAGATGGCAGTTTGGGCATTCTGTTACTGTTTGTTGACAGGAAGCACTTGCATTGATGGTGTAGCATTCTTTATATAGCTGAAACTTTGAGAATGTTTTAAAATTTAAAATATCGAATAAGCATAAAAATTGTATTTATTCTCACATTTTACTGGAGATTTTATTATCGAAAAACTCAGTGGCTGAGAATTTGAAATTAGGTCTAGGAGTTGAGTGGATCATTAGTAATTCAGTAACTAACCTCTTGACCTTGAACATCTCCAAGCTTCCCTGAGTTCGTATGCAAATGAAGTGATTTGGTCACTAGGTGATCTGTAAAGCAATTTCCATTCAGATATGCCTTCTGATAAACATGCCTCCTCACTCGATGCCTTATAAGTTATTTAGGAAATTGGAATTCATTCACATATAGCTGATTCTTGTTGAGGACCTACTAGGTGCCAACCTGAGCAGCCATTTCAGGAATATTTCCTAGTTTAATCCCCATTTTGTGGTCTGATTATTACCACAGATGAGGAAACCAAGGCTTAGAGAAGTTAAATAACTGCTAAGCCACCTAATGGCTAGCCTGGCATTCCTCTGAAATCCATGACTATGTGTTGTTATATTCCATCCTTTAGTCAGTTGAGAAAAATATAAATATGAAGACAACATTGCTTTCAAGAGAAAAGCCCGTTATGTAATTCTAACACCTTTGGTTCTGTAAGGGGAATAGGCTTTCCTTTAATTTTGTTAAATGTCAGATCAACATAGTTCTATCTGGATATTGTCATTAGATGTTTCTTTGGAGGCTCATCCAAAAGCCCAACTTCCAGTTCTGCACACACAGATTACCAGCATGTCTGTCAGCTGTGTGGCTTCACAGGCCACTGTCTTTTTGCAATGAGTGGGCTGCATCAGGTAGTCAGCAGGGGCCTTTTCAGGTCTGGGATTATCTGATGATGCCTGTCCGTAATCTAATAGGGTCTAGTGTCAGCTTGAGTGGGTGTGCTCAGGAGATAGTTTTTCCTGCCATTTAGTAGTTGAACTAAAGAAATACTATAGAGACTACAAATGTAATTTGTTGGTAAATTAAGTTTTGTCTTTCCCCCCCAGAGCTAATAAACTTATGAAGCCTTGTAATCAGTGCCTTAATTCAAAAGAGTGGTTCTAGTATCTTGTGTTTTAAGTACTTTCTGGGAAAAAATTTGGAGCACATGGAGGCACCTTTTGGTAACTTTGTTTTCAACTTTCAGTAACATTAAGGCTCAGGAGAACATACTAATAATCCATGTTTAAACAATAGATGGCAGCACAGCACCGGTCTACCCACAGCCAAAACTTACCATGTACCCTCTTCCCCTCATTTATTATTTTACATATATATTACCTCTGAAGTAATAATTATGGGATAAAGAAATTTACCCAACTTGTTTTATATTAGGCTACACCTAAAGAAATTCTTTAGGAGCAAGCTGATGGTGGCCACCAATATTAGGAAAACCTGAAGCAAATGTATAGGAAGCAAAAGAACTGTAAGGTTCAGGTTGCTTTCAAGGTCTTCAGAGACGCTCTAGCACTTTAATTTTTAAAAAGGTATATTGTTTTCTTTTAAAAATTTTGTTCTTTGAAAATTTTATACATGTGTATAATATATCTCCATCATATCCACCCTCTACTCCCACCCTCCAGCTCTCCTGTGCTCCCTGCAACACAACCCTCTTCCCAACTTTTTTCTCTTCTTGGTCTTTTTTTGAGATAAGGTCTCCCTGTTGCCCCAGCTGTCCTGGTAGTGTTAGAGTCTTGCCAGAAACCTGCCAGAAACCTGTGCGGCTTGACCAGTAGCCATAGGCGGACGTCCTGACTCTTAGGTTCCAAACCTTTCAGTCCTTGTTGTGACGAATGTTAACTCCCTGGACCCTAAATCTAGATCTGTGACACGGGACTCAACTTTCCAAAAGCAAGTTCCAAAGTATGGAGAATAGGCACGGTGGTGCCGCCCCTCATCCCAGCACTGGGAGACTGAAGCATGTCATGATGGCACCTCCTGCTCTGCCAGGTCCAAAAAGCTATTCTTTCCTTTTAAAACATTTTATTATTTTTATTTTATGTATATGAGTGTATTGTTTGCATGTATGTAAGTGGACCTGTGTTGAACAATGCCTGTGGAGATCAGCAGAGGATGTCAGATCCCCTGGAACTGGAGTTACAGACAGTTGTCAGCTGCCATATGGGTGCTGGGATTCAAATCCTGGTTCTCTGCAAGAGCAGTCAGTGAGTGCTCTTAACCGCTGAGCCAACTCTCCAGCCCCTGCAATGAGATTTATATAGTTTCTCAACAATTCCTCTGTATAGACTTCTCCAAGCAGAGTTCAGAGTCATCTACTCCTCCTGAGTGAACTTCAGCAATGTCCTTAAAAGTCACTGGTTTCTGTAACTACAAGACACAAAATCTCACAAGTATTCTTTCTTCTTCAGTATTTCTCACACAGAAACAGATAAAGCCATGTGTATGTATATTTCATGTAGGCAAATAGGTCAACAAGTGCCATCTTATGAGTCTAAGACTGACATGCACCATGTACAAGCTCTAAGAAGGGAGAGCAAATGTGCAGGCCGACACACCCAGCAACAGGAGAGGGAGCAATGGCAGGCCCGGGACACCCTAAATCAGCTCGCCTTGTGAGGGGCTAAAAATGATTTAAAAAAAAATTATTTTTATTTTATGTATATGAGTGTATTGTTTGCATGTATGTAAGTGGACCTGTGTTGAACAATGCCTGTGGAGATCAGCAGAGGATGTCAGATCCCCTGGAACTGGAGTTACAGACAGTTGTCAGCTGCCATATGGGTGCTGGGATCCAAACCCAGGTCCTCTGCAAAGCAGCCAGTGCTCTTAATTGATGAGCCATCTCTTCAGCCCCCAAACCTATTCTTTCTATAATACATTGTGAAGGTTGTATTTTTAGGCTGTTACTATACCACTGTGCTACATCCACAGCATGAAAGTTGTATTTTAGGAGAAACACTTATACAATAAATATGCTGTGCTTAGGAGTTCTGCGGCTGACATGTTCCAGAGGAAGTGGGGAGTACTTATGGGATGGTAGGAGCATCTGGGTCGGGTAAAAATCTGCCCTCAGGCTGAGCTCTCCTTGTGATACTCTCTCAGCCCACATGGCACATAACCTTGTCTGACCCCATACACAAATCCTGGAATAAACAGTGAGATGATAACTTGTGTGGCCAGGTGCACAGCCACCCTCCCTGAATCTGGGTCACAAGGAAAGGGGAGTCACCTGTCCCTCGGCCTCAGCCTCACTCAAGGGCAGGTCAGAAGGTATTAGGTATACCATAAACAGCATTTCCTATTTCAAAGTGGTATTGAACCAGGACCCTCCTTGAAACTATGTAGTTCCTATGGTAGTTCTTTTTCCTCTTCTGGCCACTGATCAAAAACCTACTCCAGGGCCATGTGTATCTTGAGCCTGGGAGATCAAGATTCCAAGTCTACAGAATCAACCCTTGGATCTATGCTAAGTCTTGCTAGTTTACCCTGCAAGTCAGGAGGACAAGCAGGTGCCCTTAATTCACTATGCTATGAGGCCCAATTCACACAAGTTTCTATCTACTTTGATATTTCAGATTCAGTCATAAACATACACCACCTCTGTCTCTACCAATGTTGCAGGAAGTATGGGGAACATGTTTCAAAATAAAGCTGGGAGCTGATGAAGAACATCCATGTCCACCTCTCCCAACTACTTTTTCCTACTAGAACCCCAAAGTTTTCAAAGACCTAGTCTCTAGTCAGTGTTGTCCTTCAGGCTCTAGCATCAAAGAAGCAGATCTAGTGACTGGTCAGGTGTGTGATGACACATAAGAAATGACTTCCGGGGGAGATTTCTTCATTTCTAAGGGAGATATATAGGAAGATAGTCCTGTCATCCCCTAGGAAAATCATACCTTTCTGTGACATCCTGAACTGGAGATATCACAGAATTTGACAGCAATTGAATACAGTGACTCAACTTACTCAGTGGCTCCT
Organism: Nannospalax galili; assembly: GCF_000622305.1. Classification (NCBI taxonomy): domain Eukaryota; kingdom Metazoa; phylum Chordata; class Mammalia; order Rodentia; family Spalacidae; genus Nannospalax; species Nannospalax galili. Next base: position 4,201,823 of record NW_008353027.1, read on the forward strand.
CTTGTTTTATGAGTTAATCAATTTTGGTTTTAATGGGTTTTCTGAGAGTTGGACTCTGTGTTACTTGTAAGCAAAAAGGATCCTATGAAGGCAGGGATTGACTCACAAGCAAAATACATAGAAAGAACACTCCTGCCAACTTTGAACCATTTGATGTAAGATGCACTAGGAGGAGACAGCTTCTTTCTTGCATGCGTACCTCTGACGTTGTAAAGCTTAGGAAACACGAGATCACTTTCATCCTGTGGTCTCTTGGGTAATTTGATAAGTACGTGTATTTTTCTCCAAAAAGGAAAACTAGGAAGGACAGCAGCCTAGCTATACAATTTTGGCTTACCAGCTCTATTTATGAACCCAGGATGGCTAGAATAACCTTTCATTTTCAAGTTCTAAGCATCTCTTTCTATTCTTCTGGGCATATTTGTGAGCAGGACAGGTGAGCATTGAGGGTTAGAGGTAGTGGAACAATTATGAAATTAGGTCTTGATGCGAAGACATGTCTTTGGTAAGTCTTTGTACTTTCCTAGCTGCAAGGTATTTTTCAGTTGTTATCTAAATTCTCCTGAGAATTTTGGTTTCTATATACTGTCTTTAAATTCTTTTTTTTTTTTTTTTTTTTTTTTGTAGCCCCAGCTGGCCTGGAACTTGCTGTGTAGACCAGGCTGGCCTTGAACTCCCAGAGATCTGCCTGCCTCTGCCTCCATCCAGTGTCTTTAAATTCTTAAGGAAAGACTGGCCTCAGAGGTAAAGCATTTTTTCTTAGATTGCTTGTTTGTTTTGTGATAGGGTTTCTCTATATAGCCCACGGTGACTTTGAACTCATGATCCCCCTTAAAGCACTCTTTCAGACTGTAGAAATATATAAATATATACTATATATAAGTGCTTATACTATATATAAATGCTTAACTATAGTATAAAATGTTTCATGAAATAAATTTGTTCAGAATGAGACTTGTTCCAGCTAGAGAGATTTTTTTTTTTTTTTTCCTTTAGACAGACATAGTCTCACGCTATAGCCCAGGCTGTCCTTGAATCCTTCCTTGGAATCCTTCTGCCTTACTTCCTGAGTGTTTGATTACAAGATACTTCACTATGCTCAGTCTTCGAGAAATTATGCCCATATAGTGCCAGACCTCGTGGTGCCTGCTTGTAATCTTGTAATCCCAGGATTCAGGAAGTAAAGGAAGGAGAGTCAGGAGTTTGAGATCACCCTTGGCTGCACAGCAAGTTTGAGGCCAGCCTGGACTACATGAAACTCTAACTAAAAAACAAAAACAAAATAAACAAAAAGTAAAACAGCTATTCTCATATGTAGCTTTCTTGGTGATATTTCCTCATTGATTTATATCTCCTGGAATTCTAAAACTGCCCCATATATCTTTTTATCCTTGACACATTGTAGAAATTCCACTAAAGTTTCTATTTCTTCTGTGAAACACTGAGGCCATGAATTTTAATTCTCTGTCTGCTTCACTGGTATTTTTCATTAAAAGCCTGTATCTTGCTCTAGTATCTTTATGCCAGCCTTAACTAAATAGTTAATATAGATATATATGAACTCATATTAATTATAAACTACGATAAACAGAGAACATCCCACTCAAAATGGCTTAAAGATGGAGCATTTATTGGGGCATTAACAGGATAGCTTTGGAGATATTACAGTTGCTCTTATATTTCTGTCCTGCTTTCTTTTCAGTCTATTCTCCTGTGCTTAATGCCTCCTATGGTCCCAAGGTAGCCATTGTATTCACCACATGCAGACACGACCCTTCCTTCAGGGAAGGGGACTCTTTCTTCCTGTAGGTAGGCTTCTTTGAATGGAGACCTTTCCTCCATTCCTCTGCACATATCCCTCACATCTCTCATTGGTCAAAATTGTGCCAAAGAATTAGAGCCAAATACGAACAGTGTACAGGTCACAGAGACATGTAGCAATGCGGAAATATCAGCAAAAGAGGTATGCATGGAATGTTCCTAAATTAATTACTGGTGAAAGGATGGAGACACCAGGATTGGACCAACCACGATTGACTACTAAGGTTGAATGTGGCTTATGGGTCATGTAGGGGATAGGTGCCAGAGCAAAATAATGTTCTAGGCAAGGAAAATGTGTGTTGGGAGAGGATGGTAGGAGGTTGCTTAAAGAAAAAAGTTGAGGGTCAGGCACCATCAGTCCAGAACACTCTTTCTAGACTCATTCTAGATATCAGCTAGAACACTGTTTCTACCTTCATCACCTCCTATTCCTTTTAAGCCTGATACATTTCACAGTTCTGGGAAGTGATCTTGTCCTGGTATAGCCATCATGTGTCCAGCTTTTTGATAGCATTGCCATCTATAGAGTTCACACTTGAGAACTGCACAATAGATGTACAAAAAATTGCCTAAAAACCCCTCGATGTTTTAAGTAAGTTTATGATTTTGTGTTCAGCCATTCATAGCCATAGGTCAGTATGCCCACAGGCCACAGGTTGGACACACCCAGTAGATCTTCTAACTGGGATTTAGTTCCCACTTCCAGTGTTCAAGAAACTTAGGAATTTGTTGTTTCTTGTTTTTTTTTTTTTTTTTTGAGACAAGGTCTTGCTCTGTAGCCCAGGCTGGCTTTAAACTCCTAGCAATCCTCTGCCCAAGCCTCCTTAGTGTTAGGATTGCAGGTGTGACCCATCGCACTTGGTGGTTTTTGTTTTTTATTAAAAGCAATGACAATAAAGCAACCAAGAAACTGCAAAATGAAATGGTATGCCTTCATGCCAGAAATCTACCCATACAGTTACCTGTGTATCTACCCATGCTGATTTGTTTTTGCATGGGGTTTAAAAGAATACAGTTAGCTATATAGTAACATCATCAAGATTGATTTATAAATAGCTTGTAAGAGTTTTCGACCAATTATCTGCAAAGACATGTAGATTTTGAAGAACAGTTTGTTATTTTTGGCTTGTTGGAAATATACATAAAGAGTATGCCTTTATCTCTTCAGTTTTTGGTGTTCTTGATGGTTGACTGACATGATTGTTTCCACTCTTTATAAAGACCTTTGGATATACCTGATGGAAGCCAAGGAGAATCACAGGAATTTACACTGCAGGGCGGAGAATCACAATTATTTCACGGCCCTTATGAGGTACCTGACCCTTTGTCTACAGAGTCTGGAATATTTAAAAAGGTAATGCTTCATTTTCAACGTTGTTTCTCAGAAGTAAATACTTTAAGGAATTAAACCATATAAACAATCTGTTTGAGCAATACATTCTTAGATAATATCTATATAAATATGTATTGTATAGTTATGTATGATTACTGTGTCAAACTATACGATATAACTTACCTAATTTATTGTACCTTGTATAATATATACATGATGTATCAAAATGCATGATAATAAATAACAAGTCTCAGTGAATGAGTCTGGTCCTTGGCCTTTATGGCCAGCACTTAACCTTCTTATGATGGTTCCTGAAGCCAGGAAATCATTTGTGGCGGTATTCAGAACCAGGGCAGAAGACGGAGTCCCGGGGAACTACAAGGATGGTTCCACGGTGTCCCTGTCTTGCTCTGTAGTGTTCTCGGTGGTCCAGCCACAGTCTCTTCACAGCACTGACTTGGCTCCTTGGTACTTGCCCACACTCCCAGGCTGCAACTGAGAAGCACTTGGGCAGCACTGAGGAGAGGCCCCGAGGCCAAGCCCCAGAGGTCAAGGAAGGAGCAGTCAGAACAGGTCTAGCCAGCGGCAAGGACCACATCCAAGCAAGCAGGGATCCCAGTGTTGGCAGAGCTGGTAGAGGGCAGAAACTCTAAGAAGGAAACAGGCAGAAAGTGGTTCAGGCCACACTGTCCTTAAGTGTCATCTAGAATGGAGCCAGCCAGGTATCGCCTCTGTTCTATTTCATGCCCATCCTCAAGGATAGTGAATACCTCTCACTGGAAGAAGAGGCTCTGTGGTCCATTTCTGGATTTGCCTGTTGCCTCTCCCTCTTCCTGTCTCCTTCTCTTGCCCCGCTCTCTCTTCCACCCCTTAGCTTCCTTCCACCTCTTCCTCGTGTTCTCACTCACTCGTAAACTTTGGTGGTCTTTCTCACCTGCCTGTTGTCTCCCTGAGGCTGGAGAAAGGAGGCAGGTGCAATCACCTTTCTTGTCACTACTGATATGGGGTTTTCTTTTCCTTATGTATGTGTTTGTGTATGTGGGGTGTGTGCACGCACGTATGGGGGTTTGGATGTACGTGTGTGTACGCATGTGCGTGTGGAGGCCTGAGATTGACAATGGGCGTCTTCCTTGATCACTCTTCACCTTATTTGTTGAGATGGGATCCCTTAATGAAATCCAGAGCTTGCTTTTGTGACTTTGCTTCCAAAGGGCTTACATGGCTTGGCCTCTGTAGCTTTGCTGTGTGAAATATACATCTCTTTCTTGGGCTAGTACCATTTCATGTATGCAGCTCTCCTTGGTATCACAGCTCTGGCATCATGAACATCTTCTTGGAGTCTCCACTGCCAACCAGTCTTACTAGCCAGTTTGCTCTGGGTATTCCCCTCTCGACCTTCCCAGTGCTCAGGAATTCTAGGTGGTCAGTAATGCCTACCTAGTATTCACATGGGTTTTGAGGACATGAACTCCAGTCCAGCAAGTGCTTTGACCATTGACTAACCTATCTCCCCAGGTCACCAATGTGTCTTCAACTTCATGTCTCTTCATATCAGGTCATAACTGAGAGGGCCAATTGAACTTGTAGCTCAAAGATGCCAGGCCCTCCTCCTCAGCCATCACCCTGACCAGAATTACTGGGAAACAAAAGTTGACTCAATTGAAATCTGGTGTGGTTCAGGCCTAGGATGTCTTTCAATGGTAGAGCAAATGTTTAACGTGTGCAAGGCTCTGGGATGATTGATTCCCCAGCATCATAAAAAAAGAAAAAGAAAAAAAAAAAAAGCAAAAGCAAATTCTTTGTGGTTCACCTAATGAGTACCATGGTGCCAGGGTACCCTCCCCATTCTCCAGATCATCCATGTCTCTGTCTACCCTCCCCAGCAGGCCTGGTCCTTTCCTTCAAGCTTTTTACTTACTGAGACACCTATGTCAGGGCCACCAGTGGCCTCTGTTCCCAAAGAGAAGGCATAAATTCTCCCAAGATCCCCAAGTTGATGGCACCTTTAATGTTACATCTATTTATTCAGATTAATGTTTAATCTTTTTATTTACAAAGCTAAATAAACTATTTGCATTTCTCCAAACAACCAAAATGTCCCCACATTTTTATATTGGCTCTATACATTCTCTGTTGCTATATTTATTAACTTCATGCTAATTTTAAAGTGCTGTAACAACAGTCCTTAAAGCTGGTAATACTATATTGAATCCTTCCATTAAAACAAGATGACATTTCCTGTACCTGCTTGTGTACATGGAAATACAGATTTATAATTACAAAGATAGTATCACTGGTCCACTGGTTTTTCACTGAGTGCTTGATCTCCAACCTTGTTCCTTGCAAGGTTGATCAAGTTTGAAATATAAATATACTTAAGAGCCCTCTAACTCTTTAACCCTACTTCACCCTGTCCTACCCTATGAGCCATCAATAAGCTGTCCCAGGACACAGGACAGGAACATTGATCATTAGGTTCCCATTCTGTGTCTTAAGTCACCTAGACTGCTAATCTCAGAAAAATCATCCTGTAAGAATTGAGACATTCCCAAACCCTGAAGTCCAAGCCCCAACCCTAATGCTGAGACTAAGGCATTTGCTAATGAGTGATTCAACCTTCCCCACAGTGATGATTTCAAGGACTTACAGATGTCATTCTTCTGGACTCCCAACACTATATTTCCATTCATTTTAGATAATCTGTGCCAGTTGGTATTGTGACTAAAGCCCTAAGACCTACCTTGTCCCAAGTGTCTGCTTTCCTCATCAGTCAGATCTTGCTATTACTTACCTATCTCACCCTCGTACATGGCCTATCTCCTTAGGTAGGTTTAGGGGTTGGGAATTTAGTTTCATGGTGGAGTGTATAACATGAGTGAGGCCCTAGGTTCAGTCCCTGCTACTGAAAGACAACAACCAAACCCAGATACATTTAATGTTTACTTAATCTCTCAGTCCCAAATATCTGTATGGCAGGAGTCTCTGTGCTCAGTCACTACTGACCTAAGGAATAAAAGTAACACAAAACAAAACAAAAAGACTGCGATAGGGAGCAGTGTCCACATTACAGTTTGTACAGAAGGCAGGACAATAGAACATGCGTATATTTGTTTGTAAATGCATTAAGTATGAAGTGTACGTTAAAAATTAGTGATGCTGGGCATGGTAGCACACTCTAGTACTTGGGAGACTGAGGCAGGAGGACTGCAAGTCTCAGGCTAGCCTGGCCTACAAAGGGAGATGTAAAAAATAAATTAACTAGCACAAAACTAGTAATAATTAGCTGTGAGCGGTAAGAGGGGAAGAAATAGGAATAGAGGCTTTTCATGGCATATGTTCTCATGTTTTTATTTTGGAGAGCTATGTGAAGGTGTTGTTTATTCAAAACTTTTTGAAGATGAAGAAATAATTGAAGCTTTATTTTTGTTAAAGTTAAATTGAAATGACTTCATATGTATTCAGATTGCTGTGATTCTCGGATTTGTTGTGAAGTCTACCAGTGCTGACCACATTATCCAGGAGGTGACTGTGGGGCCAGGATTCCATTACAGGCCAGTGTATTGCCTTTCATGCATTCTTCACACACCTGAAGTGTCCCCACTTTTCTGCCCTTGTAGACGTCTACATGTCTTTTAAGATTCTGTTCAGGCAGTTCTTTCTTTGTAACCTCTGCCCCAGAAAAATTGTTCTTTTTTCTCTTTCGTGTTACCAGTTACTTTAAGTGTACTTCAAACTCAAACGTTAATAGACTTATTGATTAATAAGTCTTCATGGCTTATATTGTCAGCTTGACAGGATCCAGACTCACCTTGGAGTCAAATCTCTGGGCATGTCCTTGAGGGATTGTCTAGATTTAGTTAATTGAAGTGGGAAGGTTCACCATAACTGCATTGTGACCAGCCACTTCAGTCTCCTGCCACCTTGATCCAAAATTAACCCCTTCTCCCTTGAGTCACTTCTGTCAGGTGTTATGTCCCAGCAACACACACAGTAACTAATACATGGCCAAACTACATTTGTGTGGCTGGAACGTTATCAATCTTGATGAATAGAAAGTGTTTGTTCACAGTAGAAAGCGATGCTCTTTCTACTGTGACTGGCGTTATAGCAAGTTTGAATTTTATTTTTGTTTAGGCTTTTAAAGGCAGAGTATAAAACCTCACCAAGTACATGTATAAATCATATGTGGGCCTCAGAAACTGAAGATGGCACTGTGTGGACCACAATTCCATTCTTTTCTTCCATTTTGTGCTGTGATATGGCCAGGCTCCAGGTGAAAACAGGCCCAGCAACCTAGAGGGCACTCTGCCTCTGAAATGGCCTGACCCACAGCCTTTCTATGCATATGTGGGCTTGTGAGTTGGACATTCTGTGTGTCAGAGGGTGTTGCTAAGGATGGCACTGAAATGCTGGGGTTCCCAATACCAGTTTGTTTTTCTCTCCAAAAAGCTATCTAATCTGCAAAAGAAAGGGGGGAGCAGAGAAAGACAGAGATAGAGACAGAGAGACACACAGAGAGAGGTGTTACCAGCCTCGGAAAAACCCAGGCTTTCGACAGTGTCACGGTTGCCAGGATGTAATAGGCAAGCTCAGAGGGGTTTGTTTACTTTTCTTCCCAAGTACATGTTGTCTCTTCCTTTGAAGTAGCTATTGTGGGTGTTGTTTATTTACATATGTATAAATAAACATAAATATATATCAGCCAGTCCGTTTCCTGTATTATCCAGTCTAGTAGGCTTTGTCTGTGGGAGGGTGGGTTTTTTTTTTTTTCCAACAGCATGGTAATTTATTATTTTTCTTCTAAATATTGAATATTCTTGGCAAAAAAAATGTCCAGTGGTATTGAAACAAACAAAATAAAGTCTTAAAGCTTTCTTTACCTGAGAAATAACTGCTCTGGTTTGTATCCCTTATTATTTATTTCTTGTGCATTTATATTAGCAGTTAGTCCAAATGTGGACTGTTTTTAACAGAAGAATTTATATGCCACATATAATTCTCCAGCATCTTTCTTCCTCATCTGCTCTGTCTTTTCCTTTTCTGTGGGCAGTGCCTCCTGGCCCTTTTGCTATATAGTGTGAGGATGACCTTGACAATTTTTTTCTTCTTTTTTTGTTATTTATTTTTATTTTATGTATATGAGTTCTTTGCCTGCATGTACATAAGAGCACCATGTGTGTACAATGCCCACAGAGGCCAGAAGAAAGTGTGAGATTACCTGGAACTGGAGTTACAGAGAGTTGTTAGCCACCATGTAGGTACCAGGAACCAAACCCTGGTCCTCTGCAAGAGCAGTCAGTGCTGTTAACTGCTGAGCCATCTCTCTTGCCCCAACTTGTTTTTTCTTAACTGAGAAATCTTTGTAATCATCTTTCCAAGTCGGTATATAAGAACATGCCACGTTCCTCATATGTAATATAATGGATGTACTGTCATAGTTTTCCAGACTTTTCTTATAGACCTTTAAGTTGTTTCCACCTTTTACTTTTTTCTCAATTATTTCTGTGAGCTAAATTATCTTACAAGTAGAATTGCTAAATTAAAAGCATGCATATTTTTGAATGTTGTACTATCAAATTAGCCATCAAAAAGGGTTTACCAGTTTACATGTCCAGCAGCAAATATGCCTATTTTCCCCATGTCACAAATGTTGTATGTAAACAGTCTTTAAAATCTTGCCAGTCTATTGCTATCATTATTTAAATTTTCAGTTTTTCAATTAAGAATAAGGTTGGAAGTAGGAAATGTTAGCTCACCCTGTCATCCTAGCACTTTTAAGGCTAAGGCAGGAGGATTGTCCTGAGTTCAAGACACGTCTGGATTACATAATGAGATCCAGGGCAACCTGGGCTACAGAGTAGGACCTTATTTCAACAAACAAAAACAAATCAATGAAAAAGAATGAGACTGAGCCTCATTATTTTGTATGTTTATTGATCTTTTCCTGTTCTGTTTTGGGGGTTTTACACTAGTTTGTTTGTATTGGGAGATACAGTGACAAAGTGATAATCCTTAATTCTTAGCAGTGATGCTTTTATGTGGAACATATTTATCTTCTGTGATCTTCATTTCCCCCCTTTCCCACTCCTCTTCCTCCTATAGTACTCTGTTATCTAATTTAAATTTGGTGTGTGTTTGTAGAAGTGAAGAGGTTGTGTGTGAAAGGAGCTGCCAAATAATAAAAAAACCCCAAATACTTCTGCCCCTCAAGGGAGTGTCAGAAGAGATGGGAAGCAGGAGAGCAGCCTTTGAAATTCTTTTGGTCATAGTAGAAGTTAAAGAGCAGCAGTGTTCCCCTCTACTTGACCCACAGTCTTCCTTTGTTCAAGTTAATTTCTTGCACATAACATAAAAATATGTACAGCTTTCTAAGACTTAAACCCCCAGGACCTGAAAGCACTTAAATCGGGTCCTTTCGGACCTTGCACCCAGCTCCAGTGGAAACAGGCCTTTATTTTGGGAACACCTGGGTGGTGACCATCCTGGCCAGCATGCCCGTCTTGCTGTAAGGGATCACTAATGATCTGAAACCACAGATCCAATGTAAAGCTCTATAGAAGTGGTAATTACTGTTATTGTTCTGATAAATTTCAAGCTGAATTCCTACGAGCAAATGCAATACAGGGGAAAATTAAAGCTCTGGTGACATCATGCCCATAATAAAGAGGAGTGACTGGCCAGTGATGCTCACTTGTTTTCCTGAGGCCATCAAGCAAGGATCCTACCATCATCTAGAGAGATGAAACACTCAGGGCTGGTCTTCTTTTGAACCGATGCAGGGTCTTTCCTAATTGCAGTAGAGTATTTGTTTTTATCAGCAATCCCTCTGAGTGTCCATCTTTTGTCAAGAACAGAGGCCACTGGCTGCATCCTCACTGCGTTTGGGACTGCTGGGAGGACGCCCGGCGGCGTATGTGGCTGGGGACACTGCTTTCACTCTTTGCTCTTCTCAATTGGAAAAAATCTGAAGGCTGATTCACTCCAGCACCTCGATGGGGGGTCGAACCTGCTGTGGGTGTGGCTGTGGCAGGTGTAACGGGTGTGCCAACAATCGCAGCCGGAGTGTCGACCCCCGGAACAGGGGCTTTGACTCCCGGAATAGATATGAAAATTCAAGAAACAGGTACTATGACCGGGATCTTGAGGTGAGTCCTTATTGAGGGCGTTCTGCCTCACTGTTCCCCTCCCTAAGCATCTCTTTAAAAATGTTTTAATTGAGGTACATGAGTGAGAATTTATTACTGTTATGGATGGCTAAATATTATAGTCTCATTATTAAATATACTTAGTTATTCTTTTCTCTCTCCTCTCCTCTCCCACTCCCCTGTATTAGCAGGCTGTGGTTTAATTAGCAAAGCAAACGCACTGAAGCTAATTCCTACTAGGCATTGTTCTCTGAGACTTAGCCTCTGTGTAGTAGGTTTCTAAGAACTTCCAGTATTAGAAAAAACAAACACAAACAAAACTTACTTATATTTCCCCCAAAGCCACTTTCCTTTGGGCTGAGCTTATTTGCAGTATACCAAGTTTTTATTTGAATCAGATAGTAGTAACAAATCATAAAGGTGCTTTGAGCACTGGAGATGTAATTCAGTTGGTAGAATGTTTGTCTAGCATGCAATTTCTGGGTAATCCTAGCACTTGGGAGTTTGAGGCAGGAATTCATGATCATCCTTGGAGTGATGTTCTAGGCTAGCCTGGGATACATGAGACACTGTCTGCAAAGAATAAAGTTACCTTGAAAAGTGGAATCATTGCTTGCAGATTGTGATTTTGTTGTTTGCAGTGTTGGGGATCAAACCTAGGACCTTGTTCATGCCAGGCAAGCCATCTACCATGAGCTACATCTGAACTCTCCCAAAAAACATCCCAGGATTGCCTTTTGTCTACTAGATTTGATGGATTTTAAGAGGGAGGGCAGATCTAGCTCTCAAACAACTATGGCTCCCCATTATCCACATTCCCTGTTTGTAGAACCATTATGTTGTCTTAGTATTAAATCTCCTGTTCTTCTCTGTAAAATGTAAGTCAGCAGTCACTGCCAGCCTGAGCTCACCTTTCATGCTTATTCATCCCTCTTTTCCACCTATAATAGTGTACATTTACTTTGTTCTGTGCACAGCACCTTTGAAGCTATTGGATGGAATGTGTAAACTATATGACAGCCTTGTTTTGTGGTGTGCTCTGGGATAAAGCATGAATGTAAACTTTTGATCTATTCTTTTTTTTTTCCCTCTGAGAGTACTGATCTAACCCACAATTTAATGAAACAGATAATTGATTTTTAAATGTGTTTATGTTTGCATGCATATGTATATGTGTACATATACACATAAACAGACTTTTGAAAAACATCTAAATGCTGAGTGACAGCTGAAGATGGAATCAAACATTTGATGTTGGCCCTTTTCTGACCACATCAGTCAGATGCCTCTCTTTAGGTGCTTCCTGTCCTTGGGCTGTGGCATCTTGACCATTGTTTATTCCCACAACTGTTGAGTTTACTACCCTGTCCTTTGAGCAGAACTTTGATTTCTTTCTGCCATTTCTCCTTGATGATCCTCTAGTGTGGAAACTTTAGTCTCAAATACGACCCAAAGAGAGGCCAAAAAGTCATTAAGCATAGATTCATGGTCTCTGCTAAGTACCAGCTAGTTATCAGCTCCCTTGAGATATTTTTAATTATTTTCAAACCAGCAGTGTGGAAAAAAATGGCCAGAAGAACAGGGAAGAAAACAAAACTTTGGGGCTGGAAGACAGAGGGGTAATTCTGACTCAATTGTGTAGAGGCTTGGTGACAAATTGTGATTAAGAGAGATTTCTGTGATATGACAGATAAAGTGAGTAACTGCAGGCAAGCTGGGTCATCTCAGTATATGCGAGACCTGTGTACCTGTGCCTAGCTCACCTTTAAATGAAGAGCTTAGGAACTAGAAAGTTACTATTTGCCAAGGTGATCATAATGAAAACTGTAAATAATGAGGAACTTTTTCCCCATTTGATTTGTTTTATTAGAAGTTTGAAGTGATTATGGCCCAATTTAAAAGTGAGAGAAGTGGAGACTGTTTAGGGGCACTGGTTTTCAGATACCCACTTTAAAATATTTCTTGTTAATGATGGTGCTATTCAAATCAGTGCCCTCAGATTTTCCAAGAGCCTTTGCCTAACATAACTTACACACACACACACACACACACACACACACACACGCACAATGTTTCCTTTAAGAGTTAACTTGTAGCTGGGCCTGGTGGCAGAAGCCTATAATCTCAGCTACTTAGGAAGCTGAGGCAGGAGAGGATCATAAGTTTTAGGAATGTCTGGGCTGCAAAATGAGTTCAAGGCCAGCGTACCTTGAAACAATTAAATAAATATATGAAGGACTGGGATATAACTTAGTGGTAGAGCACTTACCTACCATGCACAAGGCCCTTTAATCCCCAGTTCAAGCCTCAGTCCTGGAAAAATAAAGTTCTAAGAATTAGGAATTGGGTAATGTTTCACCATAATGTATGTGTTAATTCAAAATACTAGATTTTTAAAAAATATTTTATTTGTTATTTTTATGTTATGTGTATGAGTGTATTGCCTGCATGTATGTCATGCAATGCCGCAGAGGTCAGAAGAGGGGTTCGGAGTCCCCTGGAACTGGAGTTAAGGATGGTTCATAGCCGCCATGTGGGTGCTGGGAATTGAACCCGGGTCCTCTGCAAGAGCAGACAGTGCTCTTAACCGCTGAGCCATCTCTCTAACTTTTTTGGGGGGGGCGTTCTTTATGAGACAAGGTCTCCCTGTAGCCCCAGCTGGCCTGGAACTCACAGAGATCCACCTACCTCTAGCCTCCCAAGTGCTGGAATTAAAGGCGTGCGCCATCATGCCCAGATAGATTTTTAAACATTCTTTACAAAGTGATAATATGCATTGTAAAACTAAAACAATAATTGTTGGGAGAGGAAATAGTCTGTGTTTTTTGTTTTATTTAAAACTATGATAATCCAAATATATATTTATCTTTAAAATTCCAATTAAACACTACCTTATTTGTAAAGGTTCCCTGAATTTCTTCTAGTCAGTATTGTCTGACATTGCTCACGTTTTTAAAATATTTTATTTATTTATCTTTAAATTTTATGTGTATGAGTGTATTGTGTGCATATATGTAAGTGTGCTCATGCTGTGCAGTGCTCATGGGGGGCATCGGATTCCTCAGGAACTGGAGTTACTGATGTTTGTTAGCCGCCATGTGGGTGCTGGAAATTGAACCCGTGTCCTCTGCAAGAGCAGTCAGTGCTCTTAACTGCTGAGCCATCTCTCCAGCCCCATAATTCATTTTATTTTCATATTTCCTTTTAAAAGAAGCAAATTTGAGCCAGTGAGATGGCTTAACAGGTAAAAACTCTTGCTGGTGAGCCTGACAGGCTGAATTCAATTCCTAGAGCCCAAATAATGAAAGGGGAGAACCAGCTGCTGATGTACAGACACGCACACAAATGTAAAAAATAAATAAATTTTACCATACTGATAACATTAATTTGTTATTTTTATCCCCCCACGCCCATGCATATCTTTTTTTGCTCCATATCCAACTTATCTATTATATCTTATAAAATACTGTTTAAACTGTTGGATTTTGATGATCGCTCAAATTTAAGTCTTGCTCTTTTATCTGTGCATCAGCAACCTTAGCTGTCTCGCCGTGTCACTTCTTTGCAGCCATTTGTGAAGTCACTAATGGGGATGTTCAGGTGAGAATGACTTCGGTGAAAGGTAATTGAGCAAGCTGGACTTAGACCTTCCCATGTTGCTAGATGAGTCATCTTATTTACCTTCATGATTTTTAAAATGATATCTGAAATAGGAAATACTGTCAAGGTTTCAAGTAAGCATTCATTGACTGTCACCCACATATTTTTGCAGCATAAATAGTAACGAGATTACATGGATTACAGAACAAAGGAAAGGAGGGTTAGAGGGCCGGAAGTACAGGAAATAAAGAAGAGATTGAAATCGCGTGTTCAGCTTCACTCAAAGCCCACCCCGGCCCCAGTGCGTCCCACCCCGGCCCCAGTGTGTCCCACCCCGGCCCCAGTGCGTCCCACCCCGGCCCCAGTGCGTCCCACCCGGACCCTAGTGCGTCCCACTCTGGCCCCAGTGCGTCCCATCCCGGCCCCAGTGCGTCCGCAGTTTTGATGCCACAGTTCTGCCAATGGCTTATCTTTGTTTCTCACCTAGTACATGCACTACAGTTTTTCATTTCTTAGTTGTTCATGAGGTACCCTGGGAGCCACTTTTAGCAGAAAGGAAGGGAATAAGAAAAGGTAATTGCTAGAGTGATGTGTCACTAATGCTTAGCCTAAACATTGGCTGAAAGAAATGACAAACTAATGTTATTTAAGATTTAAAAACAAGATAAAAGATATTGATTGCATTGTTCTCTTGCATCTAGGAAAGGCATCAGAATGAAGGTGCTGGCTGAGCACAAGAGGGAATGAACTAAGTAGACCCTGTCTGATCAGAGAGAAGGCACAGAAAGGAACCTGAGCTAGTAGAGCTGTTTTTTCAAAAGTGTCAGGTAGGGGTCTAGTTAGTAAATTCAGACAGAAAATTGTTGTGAGGTCTTGAGCAAATATTTTTTTTTTAATTTTGTTTTTATTGAATTTTTGTGTATTTTATACAGAATATCTCAAACAATCTTAATCATCTTTTAACCCCTGTCCTTACCAGAACCCATGTACTCTGTCATCCATATTAAGGCCCACTGTGTCAAGTCAGTGTCCCCAGATGTTCCCCTGTGCAAGTCCATCCACTGAGGTCTAGTCAGCCTATATAGAGTCTCTTGTTATAGGAAGATCAGCTCTTCCTCACCCAGCAGTGATCAGCTGTCAGTGTTTCGTCAGCTAAGATTGGGGTCTGCTGCTCATTTCCCCAGTTCTATGCTGAGTTTTAGTCTGCCTGAGTTTGTATGGGACTTTTGTATGCTGACATCATTGTCATATGAGCAGGGTCCCAGGAGCTTGTAGGACTCTATTTCTATATGGTCGTGCACCTCCTCCCTGGCTCTTACACTCTTTCTGTCCCCTCTTCCTCAATGGAACCTGAGCCCTGGATGGGTGAAGTTTAATGTAGGAGTCTTGTCCATGGACCCGCATTCTGTAGACTCTTAATCTCTATGTTTTGACCATTTGTGACCTTTTGTGTTCCTGTCCCTCTGTTACACGAGGGATCTTCGTTAATGAGAACTGAGAGATTCATTAGTGTCCTCTTCATTATCCCTGTCCTATGTTCCATGAGCCTTAGGTGTAGAGGTTGCATTGTAGATGTGTCACTTAGGCCTGGACAATTCATAGACAGTGTCTGTGTGTGACCAGTTGTGGTACTTGGTGATAGTCTTGGTTGCAATAGATTGGTACAAAATAAGCTTCTTTGATGAATGGTGACTGGGGAATATTTGTCTGTAAATAGAAGGATACATATTTTGCACATAGCAAGAAATTATATTAGTCTAGGGATGTGACAGTCTTGGGGTTTTTCTCTAAGATCTATGACCTCTACAGCCATGTGTATTTGGTTATGTTTACAGTACCACACTTGAGTTTCCTCCCACTGAGTGGGCTTTTAGTCCAATTAGGTAGCTGTTGATTGCCCCCAAGATAAAACTGCCACTAGTGCACCAATGTTGTATGCTGTGCCAGCCATTGATGTGGTTATTTGGTCTTGAAGCTGGTGTTGGACCATTTATTGATGTTCTCCCTTACCAGCTTGCATAGTGCTCTCCAAAGCTATGAGAGCTGCCTTCAGGGGAAGTGGTTTCAGGTCAGTTCTAGCTCCATTGCTCCAAATCCTGTGTCTGAAGTATGTTCTGTCTTCAGCATTAAGGTCTTACCTTCAAGTTCTGGGAGGCCATCAAGGGCTGTGGCATTGACCAAATATTTTATGATAAATGAAATATGTCAAAGACAGTGGCATTTGTCTTCCTGGTACAGGGAAATAAAAAGCCTTGATAGCAGGTGGGACAGGATCTCAGAAACTGCTCAGGTGCTGCCCAAAGCTTGACTTTGAATTGAGGCAGAGGCTACTGAATGGGATAGTCAGGAGACTAGATGATAAATTCCTTGTATCATGGGCGTACAAGTGGATAGAATAAAATCTTAAACTTTTAGCTTAGAAGGCTGGAAAAATGATGCTGCTGGTAAGGCCAAGCCTAGGAGGGGAGTGGCTTGTCAAACAGTTAAGGGGAAGGCTGTGTGGTCAGGTGGGACAAGCTCGGTAGTCTTAGGAGTCTAGAGGAGCAAAAACGAGAAAAGACAGCACTACAAAGACTTCAGCACGAGGTTGTAGCTCGGGAGGTTCGCGTTACCAGAGGGGGTGCTGAGTGTGATGGGTGTCTTCCTTTTAGAGAGGAAGACACTTCTTGGTCCAAGAGCATGACAGTGACGCATGAAGAAATTCATGCTGAAGAATCATTTTTCTTTGTAGAGTAATGGATAAATTGATATCTGAGAAGGGTGTGATTTGGGAATAACTACTGAGAAAAGTGTGGGAGAAAGTCAACCGGAAACCCATGGCTATCGGAAGGGCCGGGATGAGGCAAACTCAGAAAGTCTGTAGTTGAGACATGCAAGTGATGCTTGGCCATGACTGACTTTTTGTTTAGTGTGATATAAAAGTTCCACCCCACAAAGATGTGGGGTCCTTTTGTTCTCCCATCAGAATGTAGATGTGACATATGAAATAAGGCCTGCAATATGATCTTTTGTCATTGGGTTTCCCAAGAACGAGCAAGTAGTTATCTCAGGTCTAAGGATGTGCCGACAGTAATGGTGCAGCCTCTGCCCCCGTCTTTTGTCCTCCTCCTTACCATAATATCTGCACAGAGAAGCCAGAACCATCTTGTTATATGTATGTGAATTAAGTCCCATTATGCCTCTGCTCACGTATTTCAAAGTGTCCTAACAGGCTGAGAAAACAAACCTCCAGTCCTCCATTCATGGTCTTCCATGACCTGGTCTGTGCCCCACCTCACTCCTTTTCCATCTCCCACCATTCACCCCCTCCCTCACACTGGAGCAGTTATTTGAACTCTTTATTTGCGGTGAGAATACAGCGTCACTGAATGTTTGGCCTGGAATGCACTTGCCCGAGTCTTCAGGAACTGATCGCTGCTTGTGTTTCACACTTACTTTAAATGCTGCCTCTGTAGAAAAGCCACTCAGATACCTCAGTGTCCAGGAACCGTCCACTGAGTGCGTATTACCATGTGATCCTGTCTTGCTCGTTTGCTTGCTTGTTTATCCTCTCTTCCTTCTCCTGAAACATAATAAACTACGAGACTGAGATCTTTGTCTCTTGTTCTCCATTCCTAGTGCAGTACCTGGCATAACAAAGTGCTAAGTAAAATTTTCTGAATGAATGGAGAAATTTACTCTCAGTCTCTTTTGTTTCAATTTAATTTGCTTAATTTTTCTATTTCTCAAGGACCAGTTAACACATAGCACGTATCTAGGAGTTTGTTCAGTTTTTAAGCTGGGTTTGCTTTGTTCATTTCAATTTGATACAATCTGTCAGGAACTTTGCTTCTCTCCTGTACTGTGTTGTTCTTGCTGGGATGGTTTTGTTCTTGCTGGGATTAACCATCCCTGTAAGGTTTCTTGGGCAGTTAAGGCCCAAACCTGTTCTGTTCCCTCATCCACTGCCACAATTAATGGTGTTAAAAAATTTCCTTGTTAATACCCAACATAGCAGAAAGCCAGTATTTTTGATTAGGAAGTAGTTTCCTCACCAAAAGCTTTGGCAATTTGGCCCTAAGTCCCCCAGTCTGGCTCTGTCACCTGTGTGGTGATGCTACTAAGCACCCAGGCTGTCAGGCTAAGTCTTGACTTTTCCTTCAGTCATTTCCTGTGGTGTGAGTGCAGTCATTCCTTTGCAGTGTGCTGAACAGGAATCCGGCCAACACAGCACTGATACACCCAGAGGAACCAAAGTATCAGCATGCTCTTCCCTGATGGAACTCACTGGGGAAATAGAAATAAAACACTCTGCACTATTGTAAAGATGAGTATGGAGCAGGAACCCAAAAGCCAGTATATAATCATTTGTTGGAATAAACGTAGATGTACACAGACCACCTTCCTCCAAGTGACTGATGCAGCTGTGCTGGATTCTAACACAGTATAATTAATACATATTGTTCCTCAAAGGCCACATTTCCTGCTGATGCCATGAAGTCTGCTTATGCTTAGCACTCTGCAACCATTAGTTAGCTCATACTCAAGCCCCTGAGTTGGGTATCATTATCCCTGCTTTTCAAACAAGGAAAAGCAAGGATGCCAAGGCCCAGCCTCTTAAGTACTATGTCTCTGGACTCAATAAAGAATCCTGATATGCCTGGTTCTAGGTGGGTTTCCTGTACTGTGGAGTCGATCTGTATTACCATTGAAGACAATCAAGTAGAAATAACCCTAAAGCAGGTTGTACTTGCTGTGTGCCAGCACCACGCTTGTGGTTTTCTGCACAGAAGTAGATGTGCTTGGCATGGTAGCCGCTGAAGCAGGGGGACTAGGGCAGGAGAAGGGGGTGTGGCTTGGTTAAATGAAGAGCAGGAGTATCTGTGATTTATCTTCTTTAGAGAAAAGTTACCTGAGCTAGCTTAGCTTTTTGAGAATGTCACTCAGGTCTGAAAAATGTGTTGTTTTTTATAGAGAGGGCTGAATGTGAGATTCTGCCTTCCTTTCCAGGGTGTTTCTGGTAAATCCTATAAACAGAGCAGACAAGTCTGATTCCAAAAGGAAGTCCTCCAGCTCATGGGTGGCAAAACAAGTCTTTGAAACGAGAGAGAGTGCATGTGTGCATTAATGCATGTGTCTTTTTTGCAGCATTTCACAGGTGGCTGCCTGGTTTGCTGGAAGGTGAGGCTGAAGTGTTTTCTGCCAGCCACATTTGTACAGGATCCTATGTATTTTAATCTTTTGTATAAATTATTCAAATGAGCCCAGAAGCCTTTCTGCACCAGATGGGTAGAGCAGAGCCTAGGGGTTAATTTCTAGGACATTGTACTCTAAGGACTTAGAGTCCTCTTAGGAGAATGCTGGCTACAGTCTTTTAGATGCAAGTTACTTTCCTGTATTGATCGTAGCATTATCAGCCAGTAACAGGTGGGTTGTGGGTCAGCCTAGAAGGCCGCCATTGGGTATCCAGTTCTTTGAGCTCCCCAACCCCCATCCAAAGGGTGTTGTAGCCCTGTTGAGTACTCTTTTAAGAATTTTATTTATTTTTATTGATTATTATTGTGCATATTTAATGTGTGTGCAGGGTACATGTGCTGTGGTGTGCATGTGGAAGTCAGAGGATAACTTGTGGAGTCATTTCTTCCACTTTTACATGGGTTCTGGGGATTGCAAGGCAAACACTTTGCCTGCTGAGCCATCTTGCTAGCCCCAAAGTTTCAATTTTTAAAAGGTTTTGTTAACTGTTATTTTATGTGTAAGAGTGTTTTGCCTGCATGCATCTAAGTACACCATATGCATGCAGTGCCATCAGAGTCAGATAAAGGCCCTGTGGTGCTGGGAATGGAACCCCGGTCCTCTGTAAGATCAACAAGTGCTCTTAGTGGCTAAGCCATCTCTCCAGGCCCCTCTTGATCATTTTTTGTGCCAGATATTTAAAAAAAATATTTTTATTTGTATGTCATATACAGAAAGGAAAAGATAGAATCTTTCATATCGCCATCTCTTATCTTTGGTCTGATTTAGGGAGATAGGCTTCACACTGAAGCATTTCTTTGAATAGATTGAGTTGACCAGTAAAAAGCTCACTGGTTCAGGTACAGTTTTAAGCAATACATACTTACCCTCTTAACACTAGGTTTATTAATATGGTTTGAGATTTTCTTTTGCAAGGGAAGAAGGACATCATAGTATCCAATGAAATTTTTTGAAAACTTAATCTGAATTATGTTGTACTTGTACTTTTTATATCTAAAAATGTACATTTGAGGCTGGGGATATAGCTCCGTAGGTAAAGTACCTGCTGTGCAAGCATGAGAACCTGGCCTTGAGCCCCAGCACCCATGTAGAAGCTGGGCCTGGTGGTGTGCATCTGTAATCCCCATGCTGGGGAAGCAGAGAGAGGTGGATGGATCCCTGGAGCTCATTGGCCAGTTGGTTAACCAATGTGTGAGCTCCATGTTTAATAGGAGTCCCTGTTTCAAAAAATAAGTTGGAGAATGATTGAAGAAGACATCTGGCATCAACCTCTGGCCTCCACATGTATGGACACACATTTGCACATACACACCCATATGAACATGTGCACACACACATTTGAACATGTACGTATATCACACTGTCATTCACACACGCGCGCACACACACACACACACACACACACACACACACACACACACACACACACACAGTGGTGCCAGTCTGTAATCCTAGCCCTTGGGAAGCTGAAACAGGTGTATTAGAATATTGAGAGTTCAGGGCCAGCCTGGGCTATACAGCAAGACCTTGCCTCAAAACACAGGAGGAAAAAAAGCAGGATGTGTTGGATCACATTTAAATTTCCAGCATAGGAGAGGCTAAGATGGGAAGATTGCCAAGCATTCAAGGCCAGCCTGGGCTACGTGGTGTGTTCCAGGTTAATAACAAGCAAAACAAAACAAAACAAAAAGTACATTTGCAGTGGTATTAAATGCATTTCAGAAGGGAGAGGGAAGTGGTTGGAAGAGGATTCCATTTCCTGCAAGAGTGAGCAATCCCTGACACCATCACTGGCTGACTTCAGGCGTGAGAAAAGAAAAGAGAGAGAGCTAAAAGGAAGGTGATGGGCACAGTACAGTGACTTAAAAGAAGGACGAGCAGGAGCAAAAGCAAGAAAGATGTGTGCTGTGGTGAGGGCACCAGCCATGTGCTGTGGTGAGGGCACCAGCAGGGATCTTCTGGACTCCAGCAGAGTGACTGCTGACCTTGACCTCTGTGCTGCCTTTTCTCCTTAGATTCCTTATTTACTCCAAATGCTAACCTAAGAGCAAGTCTCTCAGGTTTTTTCTTCTACTGCTGTGAAACATAAGACAATTTTCTAGTGTGTAGTTTCAAAACACATGTTGTCATCGCCCACACTAACAGTGATATAAACCTGTCCTGTATACACTCCAATAAACATGGTTTTTCTTATTCATTGAGGAGCCTGTGCATGATTATATCTTTATAAGAAGAGTACTGCTTGCTTAGCAGAATGAAGAATATGATCACAGCTGCCAAACTACACTACGACTTAGAAGCTAACTTGCAGTAGCTTTGAAAAAAACAGAAGTGACTATGCCTTGAAATATATCTGTGATTATTTGAAAAAACTATTTGTTAAAAACTATCTGTTCAAATAATCAACTGTCCTGTTACATCTTTTTCCAATGGGTGTTCTTAGTTCATTTTTTTTGTGATATGCTAGGCAAGCATCCTACACTCTCAGCTCAGTCCCAATGTGCTTTTAATATAAACCATCTTGCTGTTAAAATATCAATAGTTTACTAGAATTATTATAATATATAACAACTTACAAACTTTTATAATTATACAGTGTTTCTCTTTTTATGTGCTTTTACATTTAGTAAGATAAAAAACTCTTAAGAGTTTAACTAGCTTTTTAGGGGCTGGAGAGAAGGCTCAGCACTTAAGAGCACTGACTACTCTTGCAGAGGACCCAGTTTTGCTTCCTAGCACCCATCATGGTGGCTAACAGTCATCTGTAACTCCAGTTCCAGAGAATTCGACACTCTTCTTTAGGCATTGCATGACACCAATGCACTTACACATGCACATACACATATACACAGAAAATAAAATAATAAATAACATGCAGGCAATACACTCATACACATAAAATAAAAATAATAAATAAATAAATTTTTTTAAAGTTTAATTAGCTTTTTAAAGTCATAAAGCCTTTATTTTTTATTTAGCCTTTTGTTGCTGTTGCTTTGAGACAAGGTCTTTCTACGTATCCCAGGCTGGCCTCCAACTTGTGACAGTCTTCCTGACTCTTCTTCCTGTGTGATAGAATTATAGGCATGCCTTCCATACCTGGCTTCTTCACTTCTTAGTGTAAATTACTTCAAAAGTTTTAACTGCATTCAAAATATTTAATAAAGCCAGGTGTCCATGCCCATAATCTCATGACTTGGGAATCTGAGTCAGTAAGATGTCAAGTTTGATGTCAGTCTGGGCTATATAGTAAGACCCTGTCTCAGAATAATAACAAAATGAAATATTAAGACTAGATTCAGTATCTTCAATGGCTTCACTTTAAAGGCTTACCTGGACATCTTTCATTTCTCTAAGAGCAGACCCTGAAGCCAGGAGGTCTCCCCAGGACCAAGAGAGGTGGTCCAGGGGAGGTTGTATCCAGGGACTCTATTTAGAACTTGCCCCTGTTGGACATGGTGATGTATACCTTTAATCCAGGCACTTGGAAGGCAGAAGCAGGTGGATCTCTGTGAGATCGAGGCAAGCCTGGTCTCCATAGTAAGTTCTAGGCCAGTTGGGGCTACAGGGAGAACTCTAAAAGAAAAACAAAAACAAAAATCTAGAGCTTTCCCCTGCAAGCTGGGATGTCTCTGGGCAGATGTATGAGGCCTCTTGTGTCTAAAATGGAAGTAGACTAGAGAAGAGAAGAAAAAGATAACTTGAGGTATATATGTACATATCACACACATATATTTAATTTTTATATTTTATTTATTTTTATTTTATGTGTATAAGTGTTTTGCCTGCATGTAGGTAAGTGTACCACATGCACGTAATGTCCATTGAGACCAGAAGAGGGTATTGGATCCCCTGGAACTGGAGTTACAGCCTGGGCCCTCTGCAAAAGCAGCCAGTGTTCTTAACCACTGAGCCATCTCTCCAGCCCCACTGGGTAGATTTTTAAAAAATTATTTATTTAATAACCACATGTTTAGAAGAAGCATTTCATTACAGCATTATCACATTCAACAACAATTTCCGGAGCAAAGATGAATCTCTTTCAAAATTGGCTGTAAATTTTAGGTTCACAGTTGAATTAATACAGTTATACAATATTGAACTCAGTATAAAACCTATGACATAAAATTGAATGAGATTTTAACCTTTAAGAAAGATCTCCATTTCATTTTAAGATATACTGTTTTATACAGAAAAACTCATTTTTATGCAGCTAACAGATGTTTGCACATGCGTCTTTAATCTCTATGTATCTGATTATTACCAGTCATAGTCAGTTACTTTCTGAGATCCATGGCACCTGAGCGTGGATATAAAGTCATCAGGTAGATTTCAGTGGTAATGTTTTTCACCTCTACTAATTAACAGGAAGCCAATTTTTATGCTTGTTCCTCAAATATAACTCATTTTTTTTAATTTGTTGATTTTTTTGTGTGTATTTCATACAGAACATCCCAAACAATCTTATTCATCTATATTCCCAGATCCTAAATGGCACCCTCCATAGCCCTCCACACCCCACCACCACCACTGGAGCCCATATACTCTGTCATCCCTGTTACTGTCCACTGTGCTCTTGGTGCCCCCAGCCGTTCCCCAGTGCTTGTCTATCTGCTGAATCTAGTCAGCCTATCTAGAGTTCCTTGTTTTAGGAAGATCAGCTCTTCCTCATCTATCAGCAATCAGTTGTCAATATTCCTTTAAGATAAGATTGGGGTCTGCTGTTCATTTTCCCAGTTCTATGCTGGGTTTACTGTCTGGGAGTTTCTTGGGCCACCCTGGCCAACAACTCAAAGGAAGGTATCT
>NW_008353027.1:4225796-4226728 GCF_000622305.1 Nannospalax galili
ACACATGGACTCTTAAGGAATTGTATTGACCCCTTTAATCTTTGGTTATACTTTCCTTTTGGGTGTTTAAGGCCATCCAGTTGGCCCAGATAAACCACTTTAGTTTTACTCCTTAGGTCGTTTGAGGATCTGTTCCTCAGGGATCACTTGGGCTTGGGAGAAGCCCCTGGCTCTTTTCTTTTACCAGTTTCTTCTATGTGAAGATGAGTCAAAGATCCTACTCGACTGTGCCTGGCTTCACTTGGAAGCATGGAGGAAATGTTTCCTCTGTGTTGACCCTCCTCTTTATAGACTGGACACTGGATCAAGTCCATTTGGTAGGGTCTCCATGGCCTCCTTGATCAAGAGGACAGGTGACTCACCACAGTTACAGGACATTGTGAGAGATGCTCATAGGCCCCTGGAACTTAGTTGATTTTGGAGGGCAAGGAGCAAAAACTGTCCTTTAAGTCCCTCTGACCAGATCAATATAGGCCTCAAAGTATGGCTGTTAAAACATCCAGGAAGGTTAGTTCTACCAGTCTGGTACTTTTAATTACGTAGATAAAGCTTGGGCAAAGACCAAAGGTTCTCAGATAAACCTTGCCTAGACATGTATTATGTTCCTTGAGCTAGTTGTATGTATAATTTGTCAGTAGGTTGTTTGATTAATATTGTTCCCTCTGGTTTTTTAAAAACTAGCTAGGCATTATTTATCTCTCGAATTGTCTAACCCTTCCACTATGGTTTCTCCATTTAATGTGCCCCGATTTTCCCCATTTTTCCCTTAATAATGCCCTTCCCCTATGGTCCCACCTCTCTTGAGCTCCTTTCCCTTTATCCCCAAGGTTCCTTGTATAACCTTCCCTCCTCCCTCCCCTTAAAATAACCCAACTTTTATCCATATCTCCCTTATTAACACCTGTTTCCTACTGTTCTTCTCTTTCAGGTTC
>NW_008353027.1:4227185-4227643 GCF_000622305.1 Nannospalax galili
CTTCTTAGCCATCTTTACTTCTTCTTTTGAGAACTCTCTGTTCAGCTCCTTAGCCCATCTTTTAAATGGGTTACTTCTTGTCTTGATACTCTGGTTTTTGAGTTCGTTATGTATTCTGGATATTAAACCTCTGTCAGATGTGTCACATTAAGGTCTTGATCCATTTGGAGTTGACTGTTGTGCAAGGTGAAAGATAAGGGTTTAGTTTCATTCTTCTACAGGTGGAGATCCAGTTTTGTGAGCACTATTTGCTGAACATGCTGTCTTTCTTCCAGTGATATGGGTCTGTAGTTTTCTTTTTTGGTTGTATCTTTACCTGGCTTTGGTATTAGAGTGATGCTGGCTTCGTAGAAGGAATTTAGAAGTTCTCCCTCCATTTCTATTTTTTTGAATAAATTAAGTAGTATTGGATGCAGATCTTCTTTAAATGTCTGATAGAATTCTGCTGTAAATCCATC
>NW_008353027.1:4228142-4230045 GCF_000622305.1 Nannospalax galili
TTTTATTTTATTATTTTTATTTTATGTGTATGCATGTATTGCCTGCATGTAGGTAAGTGCACCAATGCCATACAATGCCTGCGGAGGATGTAAGAGCCTGTCAGATCCCCTGGAACTAGAGTTATGGACAGTTGTTAGCTGCCATGTGGGTGCTGGTATTCAAACCATGGTCTTCTGCAAGAACAGTCAGTGTTCTTCTTAACTGCTGAGCCATCTCTCCAACCCCTCTTTCTGATTTTTTAATGTAGGCACTTAGAGCTATAAACTTCCTTTGAAGGATTGCTTTCAATGTGTCCCAGAGGTTTTGTTGTGTTGTATTGTCCTTTTCATTTAGTTCCAGGAATACTTTTATTTCTTTCTTAATTTCTCCTTTGACCCATTCATCATTCAATAGTATGTTGTTTAATCTCCATGTGTTCATGTAGTTACTAGGTGTGCTGGATAGCTTTAGTGTCAACTTGACACACCTGGGTTGAGGGAGCCTCAATCGGGAAATTGCCTCTATTGGACTGGCCTGTGGCCATGTCTGAAGGGCATCTTCTTGATGAGTGATGTGGGAGGGCCCAGCCCACTGTGGGTGGTGCCACCCCTGGGCAGGTGGGTCTGTGTTGGATAAGAAAGCATGCTGAGCAGGGGCCAGGAGAGCAAGCCTGTAAGCAGCATTCCTCCATGGCCTATGCTCCAGCTCCTGCCTCCAGGTTCCTGCCCTGAGTTCCTACCTTGGGCTCCCTGATGAACTGCGACCTGGGAGATGTAAGACAAATAAACCCTTTCCTCCCCAAGTTGGTACTTGTCAGAGTGTTTTGTCACAGCAATGAAGAACAAACTAGGACACTAGGGTTTCTTCTGGTGTTGATTTTAAGTTTTATTGCATTGTGGTCTGATAGAATGCATGGAATTATTTCAGCCTTTTTGTATTTGTTGAGGCTTGTTTTGTGCCCCAGTATATCGTTGATTTTGGAGAAAGCTACATGGGGTGCTGAATACAAAGTATATTCTTTGGTGCTTGGATGGAATATTCGATAGATGTCTGTTAGGCCCATCTGATGTATGGTATTGTTTGATTCAGATGTCTCTCTGTTAATTCTATATCCTGTTGACCCATCTAATGGAGACAATGGGGTATTGAAGTCCCCTCGTATTAGTCAGTTGGGATTAATCTGGGTCTTAAAGTCCTATGGCACTGTTTTTATGAATTTGGGTGCATCAGAGTTTGGTGAATATATGTTCATGATTGTAATATCTTCTTGGCCAATTTTTCCTTTGATCAGAATGAAGTGGCCCTCTTTATCTTTTCTGATTAGTTTTAGTTTGAAGTGTATTTTGTCAGGTATTAGAATTACAACACCTGCTTTTTTCTTAGTACCATTTGCTTGATATATATTTTTTCCATCCTTTCACCTTAAGGCAGTGCCTGTCCTTGAAAATGAAATGAGTTTCTTGAAGACAACAAAAAGTTGGGTTTTGTTTCTTAATCCATTCAACTAGTCTGTGTCATTTGACTGGGGAGTTTAGTCCATTGATATTTAACATTATTAATGAAAGATGTGTATTGATTCCTGTCATTTTTGTTTCTGTTCACATTCTTGGTGTAGCTGTGCATTTCCATAGTTATATCTTCATTTAAGTTTCTTTCCATAATCCCTTGGGTATAGTCCTTCCTTTCTTCAGCTCTTTGTATTGCTTTAAGAACTCTCTGAAGGGCTGGTTTTGTGGACATGAATTCCTTCAGCCTATTTATATCATGGAAAATTTTTCTTTCCCCTTCAACTATAATAGACATTTTTGACTGGGTAATCTGGGTTGGCATCTGTGGTCATTTCAAACTAGGAATACTTTGGTCCAGGCTCTTCTGCCTTTCATAGTTTGCACTGAAAAATCAGCTGTAATCCTAATGGGTTGC
>NW_008353027.1:4230130-4234497 GCF_000622305.1 Nannospalax galili
CCGTGGAGAGTTTCTGTTCTGGTCCTGTCTGTTTGGTGTTCTGTATGCTTCTTGTATTTGTATGGGCATGTCTTTCTTTAATTTTGGGAAATTTTCTTTTACGATTCTGTTTAAGATCTGGTCCATGCCATTATCTTGGGCTTCTTCTCCTTCCTGTATGCTTGTGATTCGTAAGTTTGGTCTTTTTATGGTGTCACACAATTCCTGCGTATTCCATTCTTATGTTTTCTTAAATTTTTCAAAATGTTTGCTTGAGTGGTCTAATTCGTCCACTTTATCTTTCAGTCTTGATATTCTGTTTTCCATTTCATTCATTCTATTGGTGAGGCTTTCTCCTGTTGTTTCTAATTGGCTTACTGAGTGTTTCACTTCCTTCTTCATTTTAGCCTGAGTATTCTTCAATATTTCTGATTCTTTTCTGAATTCATTCAGAAGTTTATCCATATCTTCTTTTAGTGTTTTGATTTCTTTGTGTGTTCTTTAAATTCACTGAATTCTTTTTTCATATTTATAGTTGTTCTTTTGAGTTCCATGTCCCATGTTATCTCTAGGGCATTCTCATTTTAGTCCTCTACAGGAGTGTTGGTTCTTGGTGGTGATATATTATTTTGGTTTTTCATGTTATTATTTTTTCTCTGTGACTTTGACATATGGATTTCTTTTGTAGTTTCTGATTCTTGTGTGAGACTCAAGCCTTCCTTTGTTGAGTTTTGGTCTGCTTCTTTTTGTAAACTATGTAATTTTGTGGTTTACTTGTTGGGCATGAAAGGCTTGTTGGTCTAGGCTTCAGGATCTCTCTTTTGATTTTTATATTGGAGTAGCCAAATTGTTTTCATCTTGGAGTTCCCACAGAGGCGCAAGTTGGGTGAGGATCAGATGCTCTCAGTCTTTCTCCTATTGTCTGGATTCCTCCAGGAAAGACACTGACCTCAGGAATTTGGGGGCTGGGTTGGCCTGGAAGCAGGGCCCAGGAAAGATGCTGGCCAGGAAGCTGGTGGCTGTGTTGCCCAGGAATTCAAAGGGAGGTGGGGATGGGAAGAGGCCCCGAGGGCTCCTGGGGACTACAGGGAGGAATTGGGTTGGTCTAGATGCAAAGGATCATGAAGCAGTGAGGATTCTGGGCCAGTAAGTCAGTCAAGGGGTCTGGGGTGCCAAGACAAGAAATGGGCCAGTTCCCAGGCTAAGAGGAGAGATGGGGTGGGGGAGCTGGGAGGGTGAATGAGGCTGGGGGAGTCAAGGTATGGTAGGCTCCCCGGATCTTACCCAGGAAATGTGCTGGCCCCAGGCAGCTGGTGGCTGTGACACTCAGGAATGCAAAGGGAGGTGGGGACGGGAAGTGGCTTGAGGGCACCTGGGGACTACAGGGAGGAATTGGGTTGGTCTTGATGCAAAGGATCAGGAAGCAGTGGGGATTCTGGGCTAAGAGGTCAGTCCAGGGGTCTGGGGTGCCAAGACAAGAAACGGGCCAGTACCCAGGGTAAGAGGAGAGATGGGGTGGGGGAGCTGGGAGGGTGAATGAGGCTGGGGGAATCAAAGTGCGGTGGGTGCCTTGGAACTTACCCAGGAAAGATGCTGTCCCCAGAAAGCTGGTGGCTGTGCTGCCCAGGGATGTAAAGGGCCCCCACTGGGTAGATTTTTAAAAAACAATATAGGAAGAGTGAAGTTCATCTGTTCCTATTAATTTTCTTAACATATTAATGAATATTGTAGTTGGGTATAGTGGCACACACCTTTAATCCTAGTACTTGGGAGGCAGAGGCAGGCAGATCTCTGAATCTGAGGTCAGCCTGGTCTACATTGTGAGTTCCAGGTCAGCCAGGGCTACATAGTGAGACCCTGTCTCAAAATAAAATAATAAGATATAATTTTACCATGAACATAGGTAAAAGCTTATCTCTGAAGATATATTCCACAATCTAGGTTCTAGGTTCTAGAACTATAAGATTGCCCAAGTGTTTTAAGAGCAGCTGTTTAAGGAAAGTTGGTGGGGATTCAAATAATCAGATTTGATCCCTCATTCTTTATGTGTTTAAGACACACAGGAAATACTTTTGCTCTAAGAAATGTTTTCTCCAGAGAAATTTACAAGCTGAATGAGGAGGTTGGAGAAATAAATTGGATAAATAAAGCTAAAACAACAAGTATGAAACCAGTGTTCCCAGCAGTGAGTACTTTACAAGACAGATTTCAGTGGCTTGGGCTGTGCCGAGGCCTTGGGCTGGGCTCTGCTGTGTGAATCAGTTAGGTTGGCATAGGTAGGTGAGGTGACATTTTGGGAGGGAAAAGCCCATGGGTAAAGATAGGGAGACAGGCAGGAATGACATACGTGTGTTTAGGGAGTTGAGAATGAATGTACTGGCTTCCTTAGAGAGGATGGTTTATCAGATCCTCAAAGACAGATTGTGCCATTCTGTGCAGGCTTTACTCTGCAGAGAGTGATGGCAGCTGAAGGCTTTTGAGATACAGATGATGGGATAAAAGTGATGATTTGGAAAGAACAAACATTAACAGCTTTACTTAAAGGGACTGGCAGAAGGAGACACATCCAGTTGATGTCAGAGGTTCAGAGATTGTGGACCAAAAACAAAGACCTGCTATTTAAAGACATTCCTTTTTCATAGAAATTAAATCATTGTCTTTCTAGATGTAGTGCCACAAACTTGTAATCCCAGCACTTGGGAGGTGGTGGTAGAAGGATCGGGAATTCTAGGCTAGCCTTAGCTATATACTGAGTTCAAAGTCAGCCTGGGCTACGTGAGACCCTGTCTCAATAAAAGAAGAAAAGAATGAAAGCATTATCTAATGATTTTCAAAGATAGCAGCAAAGATTTGCACTAGGGATAAGTGATTGGTAATAAAGTATAATAAAATAATGGAAATGAGTGCTAACGTAAAATAAAAGTGACACCCATTTCCACATACCAGACTCCTCTTTTATGACCACTAGTGTTTTTATGTTTTATGATGTTACCTGTCTGCTTTCCACAGTGAAGAGCAAGTTGACTCAGTGGGTAAAAGCATGAGGACCCAAGTTCACATCCCTAAGAACCTATGTAAAAGCTGCACACAATATTTGGAGCATCTGCAAGGTGGAGAAAGGAGAAGCCCTAGAAGCTTATAGGCCAACAGAGAGACCCTGTCTCAAAGGGGAAGGCGAGGACCAACAGCAGGGCTGTTCTCTGATGCTGTGGTATATGCCAACACTCACACACAGGAATGTGTATACACCAGTACACACATGCACACACACGCACAAATTTAAAAATATAAAATTAAAGTAAGCAACAACAAACTCATAGTTCAGATAGACCAAGTACATTCCAGAATTCAAATAGGGGATGCATTTAAGTTAACCTTACCTCTCTACCGAGCACAGGGAAGTGTCTTTATCTGGGTTATGAGGATATGATACTGCTTTACATGAATGTCTCACACAGGAGGGGTAAGCAGTATGGCAAAGTGGACAAAGGCAGGAGACTCTGGGCAGCCTGTGACTTTTTTGCTTAGTGCTCCTGAAACCAAGTGGCTCTAGACTTTGGGTTGACAGAGTCCCCCCTTTTGAGAGAGAAAGTCCATGGTCCGATAGGCCACTTTCAGCTACTGCTCTCCCGTTACATAAGTTCGATCTCACACCAAAAGAGCATGTAATACCATGGATTTCTACATGTTTTGACTCACACTCTGGTTGAATTTCCTGGCAGCTGTAACACTAAAGAATGACTTATCTGTGATTACTTCGTGGGAAAACTGAGATGGAGACTTTTTTTTAAATGTTGATTGTGTATCAAGGTTACTAGCCTGTTCAAATTGGAAATTATGTACACCACCCCCCACCCTGTGAATCACCTTTAAAATAGGTTAGCTTTTAGGAATAATTTAATCGCCCTCTTTCTTCTGCTTTGGGGTTTGGTGAAGTTTTTAGGGACTGTTCATGAGGGCCATGAAGTAAGATCGGTTCCTTCTGCAGAACCTCAAGCAATTGGTTACCTGAATTCTGGGGGCTGGAGAGGTTGCTGAGTGGTTAAGAAAACTCACTGCTCTTTCAGAGGACTGAGTTCAGTTCCCAGCACCCACATGGTATGAAGAGTTACAGGCATAATTATGTGGACCCAGCATTTCTTATTAAGACCATCTCTGCTATTTCTTGGTACTGGTCCCATCATAATTCTAAAACCACGGAAAAAGACATTGTTTATATGATTGCATTTTACTGCAGTTGTATATTTTCTGTTTGGAGCACACACTTTTAGGGAGGAATGTTTAACAATGAATGGAAGAGAAGCCGAGAGGCAGAGTGTATGAAGGAAGTGGCCGCTATGTGTATGAAGGAAGTGGCCGCTATGTGTATGAAGGAAGTGGCCGCTATG